>NC_056729.1:300978130-301155630 GCF_019279795.1 Protopterus annectens
TACATTATTCTGCATTTATGGCACATGCCATGGAGCTTACATGTTGGAGAGTTCTCCACAGGTATCTTTGAAAGTGGCTAACATCAGCACCAATGCTAAAGGAGGGGTAAGGGGAGAGTAGTAAGTGTGAATGTCCATAATATCAGATATTATCAAGGACACATACACTCTATCACACACAGAGTTTCATAGTTGCCATGTCTGGGATTAGAACTCCTTCCTAACTAGTATGTTACACTATACCATTACACAATTATTGCAAGTGCCACAGAGCTTATGGGGCTGAGACTTGGCCAGAGGGTTATTTCAAGGTGACTGACATCAGCATGAGTGCTAACATGGGCAATGGGAAGTGCAGTGTGTGTGAATGGACCATAAACCATTCCTCTAAACACACACAACACTCAGTCACACACAACCTTACATTTGACAGGACTGGGTATACAAATGCTAAATGAATACTGATTTGTACTATCATGTTACACAGTTATCACAAGCACCACAGACACTATAGGGCTGCGGGCTAACAAAAGCAAATATCTACAGTGATTGACATTGGCACATCATGTGATATTAGCTAATTAGATGTGTGGTGGGTGGGGCAGGCCTCATGATGGAAATATCTCTGTCACTGTCTCTCTCTTCGCCACATCTCTGTGTGTGTATGCTTGACCTATTATAGTGTGTTGGCCTTGGATATGTGTGCGTATTCCTATCCAATGTGTGTGCAAAGCATGAATGGTGTGCAATGTGGTGTGTGTGCACAGACATCTGCGACTGACAGTTATGTATAGTCCACTGTTGTTGTCAGACATGGGCTTCATTTCTCTAGGTGTAGGAGCATGCCCAGTATGACCTTCTGTATTGAGTGTGTGAATCCATTCCAGGTAGGTTGTACTCCAGTCCAGGATTTTGTGTTCTACACCTACAGCTAGCAACCTGTTTCTGCAGGATATCTGTAGATAAGTTGACAATATGGAGTCACAATGGACGAAAGATAGTGGAATACTGTTACTACTTTGTCTGTGCTGCTTGTGTTACATGGTTGGTGTTAGCAGAGATATTCAGACATATGTACTGTTTTACACTGTGATGTATTATATCATCAACTACTGACAGATATACTTACTTGCTCACAGTTATTTCCTGGGAAATACAAGATGAATGAAGCTGTGTCCAGTATTGTAGTCTGCAGCCTACATATTCTTGCACACTCATGCCATTCTAGAGGGGTAGCTGCAGACACTTGCGGATGGGTCTGTGTAAATGGTCCAGTACCTTGGTACTGTAGTGTCTGAGGATCCTCTGCTTGTACATCTATCGACATAACAGAATGGCCATATCCTGCTGTGGCCATACCTCTCAGCTGTACAGATTCACCCAGGTTACCCAGAGCCAGGGCTCATATATCTGGTCAGTTCCCCTTCACATTGTGGTTAACAAGTAGGTTTGTATCCACACATTACTGGGTTTGCAGGGAGGGGTAGTATGGGCACACATCAGAGTTTCAAACTTCACACACTCCATGGCGTACATGCTTCTACACCCCCCCTCTGTTATTCTATCCTCTTCCTAACATTATGTGAGTGATATCTGAGAAGTATCCCTATAGTTGTCCCTTCATCCCAGCGGTATTTAGGGGTTGGTCCACAGTTCATGCAGTGGGACATGCTGGGCATGCTACTGGGATTTGTCAACATGGCCTTGCATTTGTGTTCTGTGGACCGTGTTATGTTGTTAGTTGGGACCCCATGAGATAACATACACTGGCAGTACGGGTGAGGCACAGGCCTTTGACAGAGGACTGTAGGGCATTTGGTAGTGATACAGGCCATCTGTAGCAGGCCAGTGCATTCTGTCACTCCTACAGTCCTAGGCTGGGAGCCACTGGATTCCCCTGGGGTGACAAGGTAAGTGTGCAAGGTGTTAATGGCAATAGTTCCTGTCCATATTAATCCATTGCTCTGGATGCTGGCAGGGTACTGCTTACAGCTATGGACACACCTACATGGGACACCTCTTCAGCGTGCTGCATTCTGTGGGTATTCCCATACAGAAGTGGGGGTCATACTGTACTCATATCCAAAAGCAGGGGTATGACCTATGATAAACCTGTGGCTGGTGGTGGGGTGAGCTGAGTGCATGTGTGATATGGAAGTTTCTTGCAGCTGACTCACAGATATAGCTTGGACATTCCCCTTATGCTGCCTTGTGCGGGGACATAGGCAGTCTCTCATTACTTCATAACTGTGCCTTTTGTGGTCTGCCAGTGATTGGCCAGACTACATCAGTATTCCATACTACACAGACAACTAATGTGCTGCTAGTCTATATGCATAATTCCAAAGGTGTGTGCAGCTGACAGCTACATTTTATGTACTCTGTCTAGTGTACTTCCAACTGTGTACTGTATGCCTGGGCCCACATTCATGGCATGCCCATCTTTCAGAAGGTGACAGATATTGACATCTGAACAGTGAGTATGGATGACTGCTGAATTGGGTCTTTCTGGGATGCATTGTGGTTGGCACTCCAGCTGTCTGAACATGGCCCTGTCATCAACAGTACTGGCCACAGGCCACCGACACACAACCCTCCATGCCTACATGCTGACCACTTCCACACAATATACAACACACAACAACCTAACACACAGACCCCTGCATATTGTACACATGCAAACATATATCCTGTAAATTGGGCCAGCTCAGGTAATCTGTGCTCCACTGTTATTAAACCCACATGTACATGTTACGGGGGGGCACACCTGACAACTGTAAACATTTGCTATGACTGTACTGGTATTTCAGGTACTCTGCTGGCTTCCATTTTGTTTTGTATTCTGACCTATCATGCAGACTAGAGGCATATCAGTAGTGTACAGATCTTAGGTTTTATTGACCTATAATTCAGTTTCAGACTTCTTACCCTTCAGAACTAACATACAACTGCCAGACCTGTTGTAGTCTGCCTGAGTAGGTTTGGAGGGGGGCTGTTCTCCATTGCCATCAATTGGAGGGCTTAGCAAAGCCTTTCTTTACGGTCACCTACACTTGCCCCAATGGCTGAGGATGCTGTTGGGTATGTGAGCCTCACTGACAGGCATGTGAGTGTCCTAGGGACACACATTTGGGCCACCACATGTACTGCAGTGGGATTTGTCACCTTGTCTAATATTGCCTACTTTGTTGACACCAGTATTTGTTATAGATTTCATGCTGCCCGTATAGGTGTCCACTATCTGCTGCCATCCCATTCAGCCACCCGATTCCCTTGCATGCTCACATCCACACCATAGATACAACTAGCAGAACATACTACTCCATTCAGCAATTGCTAGGAGGAGTGACTTACCTTGTGGATGTGCCATTACTGAGAACGATGCTGGAGGGCTGACTATGTCGGATGCACATAGTACACCTCCTATACATGGCAAAGCACAGGTAGTGCCATGTTTGGCATCCCTTTTACTGTATGTGCGAGTCAGAGAGAGGTGTCATTCCCTGGGTCCCTACCGTGTCAGTGTATGTGCTAGGCGTTGCCTCTTTGCCAAAGCCTGGGCATACTGGGCATGCCTCCTTCTGCCTACATGGGCAGCATCAGGTTGTTTGTCCTCCGAATCACTCTGTGCCTGTGCTGGCCTTGGCAATGGTGGGGGGCTATGTGGCCCTGCCCCGTGCTGTTCCTGCTGCAGATGTTTCCACTGGATCATATTGTGTAGCATGGCACCTACAATGAAAATTTGTGTACATGTAGCTGGAGAGTATTGCAAGGCTCCACCGGATATCTCCAGGCACCATAACCGTGACTTGGGCATCCCAAACACACGCTCTATTATGATTCTGGTTTGCGTGTGTGCCTCATTATGGAGTTCTTGTTCAGGTGTTTGTGCATTTCTGATGGGTGTCATCAGCCATGGCTCCACTGCATAACCAGCATCCCCCACTAGATGGCCTTATGGGATGTCCCCACTGGCAAATCTTTGGTACAGCTGTGTCATATGCCAGATGTGGGAGTCGTGATAGCTTCCACGGCTGCCAGCACACACATTCATGATAATGCCCTGGGCATCGCACACGACCTGGCAGTTGATGGAGGGGAAGCCCTTGCAGTTTATGTATACCTACCCTGCTCACAGGGTGTTGCTTTGATATGTATGTGTGTGCAGTCTATAGTACTCACTACCTCAGGGTATTCTGCTATTTGGTGGAAGAGACGCATATTGCTGGTCAACGCCTCACGGGTGTCGAGGAAATATATGTGCTCACTGGCATGTGCTGACATGGCATCCAGGAACTGGTGGAGTACCCTGGATGCTGATGCCTGTGTGATTCCCATGATATCCCCAGCTGGCCTTTGGAAGGTACCTGTGGATAGTATTCTTAACCCTACACATACCTTGGTATCCACTGGGATGGGTTCTCCTCTGCTGGTTCTGTGTGTGAGGCGTGGCCGGCAAAGCTCAACAATTTGCTGTAGGATGTCCCTGTCCACCCTATAGTGCTCCTCTATCTCCAGCACATGTAGCCCCTGGTAGGTTACCCTGGGTCTGTACACTCTTCTTGTTCTCTTCACTGTGGGTTGGTCATCAGCATTCTCATCCTCACCATCCTCAGTCTCTTCCACATATTGATGTATGAGAGCGACAGCAGTCCTTATCATTTTGTTAGTTTTGTGAGGTAAAATTTCCCCGTCTGTGTGCACCGGTGGTGTAGAGTTTGTGAGTGAAAGGTGTTTGCATAGTTTGTAGTAGTGCGATGGGTTGGGCTGCTGCCTGCGTAATTGGCTGATTCTGATACATTTCACCTGCCAGCTATGCTAGTTCTCCTTGAATGCCTTCCTGCTGTTTTCCCCTTCCCATTGCCTTCCCATTTAAGCCCCGAGGCACGCTGCGTATAGCCAGTGCTCAGATGTGAACAGAGCTGCTATTTCCTGTGTTTTTTTTTTTTGTTTAAAACCCAGTGCATGGCACACACACCCGTTTAGGCAATGTAAACACTGCTTGTCTGCCTCAGACACCCCCCCCCCTTCCTTAGCTGTGCTTAGCTAAGGACGAACACAGGCCACAGAGCTCCAATTAGCTTACAGCATGCATGACACTCCCCCCTTATGAGGTCATCTACCTCTTATGCTTATACCATGGTGTTGCTGCATCTGCACAGTTCGGTGCAAGCTAACACTGAGGGTAAATCTATGATTTAGTATCGATCCCCTCATTTCCATAAAACTGACTGCTAATGCATGGTTACAAAACTGACACTCAGCCTTCCCCCATAGCAACCACTATTCCATGATATTGTTGTCTTATGCATGCCATTGACTATATGGCAGAATGCTGATTTTGGTTTAAAAGCTTATTTCCAACTTTTTTCATTATTTTCAGGCCAATCCCGTTTGCGCACCACTGCCCTATGCTTAAACGTCTGAAATCGGCCCCCAAAAATAAAAGTTATTTTTTTATAATTTTGCAACTATTTCCCATGCCAATGACCATATATCTGGCCGTTGGCATGCCTACTGCATTGAATACATGCCTTCTTTGGAGCTGTCATGCCTTCATTTTGTAATGTGCAGAAATGCATTCGGATAGTAACCGAGTACATTTCTGCAGGTTACACTATTCCTGCACAGATGCCTGCCTGTTTCCTGGATCGCTAATTCACCTCATTTGCATGGTTTTCACTAGCAAATGGGATAATTAGCATACAGGAGCTGTATCCATGCAGGAATAGTGTAGGAGCGCTCATGCCGGGAGCTCGGTCCTGGATCGCTCATCGGCCATATTACGTGCAGCAGCTCGTCCACTATTCCTGCATGCCATACAGAGCTTGCTGAATCCCGGGAAATGGGTTCAGTACACCAACATGCTGCGAATGTTCAAGATTTCTAATGGCAGATTTACATTTACCAACCTTTGATTATCTCTCATTATATGTGTAACCCCATTGTTGCTTAGCTTGCACAAAATGTGAACGACTCAAGCTAAGACATTAAGGGTATGTACAACAAAAAAAAAAAACACAACAGAGAATAGTTGTTAATCCAAAAGCTCAATCCAAAAGCCAAATGTGAAACAAATAAAACCACTAGAGTACACAGGAAAACATGTCTTAAGTCAAACTTTTGCCAAAAGGCTTCTTCAGGCAAGGAATAACACCATGAGACTTATGGTTGTCTGAAGAAGCCTTTTGGCGAAAGTTTGACTTGCACAATAAAGATACATGTTTTCCTGTGTACTCCAGTGGTTTTATTTGTTTTTCATATTAATGGTATGTTGCAGCTGTGTTAATGTTACATTAATACTAAATAAATCAATTAATCCACCTCCAAATCCAACCCAAGCCAAAAGTATTTGCCATGCCACTGCAGCAAGTGCATTAGCAGAAAAAGTGCATTACTAATATCGATTTCTTAGGGAATTCCACAGCAATCCATCTGGACTGTCCATTCTTTTAGTTTTACTGGATTCCTGAAAAAAAGTGTATTGTCATATGATGATGTAAAGGTTTACCCCTTTTAAATGGTTCTAAACATTTAATAGATAAGGCAAACGCAACAGTACAACAACAAGCATGTATTAATTTCAACCTTCTCTCATAAAATGTTTCATTTTGTTGCAAGTGCCTGAGGATTATGCTTAGTCGATAATGCCAGACACTGTCAATTCATACTTATTGTTGAAAAAATGTATGCTAATGTAAAACTTGTTGCTCTATTAACTTTTTAAGTGAATCAGAGTTATACTTTTAAAACTGTCCCTGAGTGTGGTCTGGTCTTTGTCCCTACATTATTTCTGGCTTTGTCCAAAATTATTCAGTAAAGAACTAAGGAGGTATGAATATCGTGGAATTATTGGACAACTTTGAAACTTCTTGTGGCACAGTGTTGGAGCAGGAAATAGTGTGTGCATACTTTCAACTTTTCTTCAGTAAAATAAGTGGTTAAAATGTGGAAAACTTCTCAGGTTTAAACATGGACATAAAAAATTAATGGAATCAAATGTAGAGATATTTACACTGGTCTGTATAATATGGGCTATCAATAATAATTACTCTAGCATTATTACTGGGTGGATGTACACAGGAATTTTTAGAACTAAATTGCAGGCCATGGATTATTATGATTTAAGTTTAATTCTTTTGGGAGAGGAGAGGCCTTCTGCAGGATAGTAATTGCAAGGCTATAACTGGACATCTTTATGGCTCGGAGCATAACATAACATCTTAACATTTGGATACAGAGGGTAATATGTTCCCATATCTACCCCTCTCATTTTCTTATCCTAGGAACTTATTAACTATAATTATTACTAGATGCAAATATTTGACACAGATGCATAGGTTTTGAAAAAAAAATGTAGAACGTTAAATATTTTTGTTGCACATTTATAAGCATTAAGATAGTAATTTACATTTTTTGACCCACCTCCACGCCTGCCAGCTATCCGATCACTCAGCATGAATCTGCTCATTGTCCACAGAAAAAGGAGAGCTGATAGCTGCTTGGGAAATGCCTTGATACTATCACAAGACTTCTGCTTTAAGTCCTAGCTCCTACACAGTACTGAAACCCAGTAAGTGTTTTAGGGTTGGCACAGGTGGGTGTGCAGTGTTCACACTGTAGGGATATCACTTTCTTCTGTTGCTGAAGTATGTCATTACCACCCTTGTGAGTAAGACAGATCCAACTAGAACTGTAGTCCCTCCTGGTGTAGTAAAAGCAACAGAAATGCTCCTAAGACATATCTAATGAAGTGTTACCCCTTGCCGATAAACAGGCAAGCAGGTGATGTGTCTTCACTCCGGTCACTCCCTGGTTGAGTCCTCCAGTGCAATATATTTCTTATTTGACTTAAATGTCTCTTCAGAGATAAACAATTACTTACTGACTACTTTATCTAACACGTCTCAAATAAATCACAGTTATGCCTGGGCTGCATTTAAGTCTGTATCTGTAGTTTCTTACCTAGTCTTCATCTCCAAGGGCATAGATTCTCAACATTGTTTTTCTCAGAAGCCTGCTTCTGGGCCTCTTGTTTCCTGTAGGTTTTTCATTTCATACCCATCAGAAGCAAGACAAATGTGGCTTCTCTGCCTTCATGACCTTAACAGTTCTGCCAAGGATAACATTGTTACCATCTAAGGAGTAATTCTGTAGATGAATAGGAAGCTTTATATTTTTGTTTATATAACTACTCATTTTATATCCTTTCTTTCAAAATCTGTACAACCACTCTGCCACCACTCTGCCATCACATTATATGAACTGGCGAATGGTGCGGAAATTAAATCACAAATCTGCTTTCTCTTCATAAAGTTTGCAAATCCCATGTTTAGAAAACAAGCTTCCTTATCAAACAATAACTTTCAGTACCAATTATGATGACTTTTGTCAAAGTTTTTGATTGACTGCTACAAAGTAATATAATTCATAGCATACATACTCAAAAGTGCTTGACTGAGCATTTATCAAAAACAGAAATATTTTTACAGGGAATGGACCATCACAGTTTACATGCAGTCAACATAATTCTTCTTAAGCCAGTCTTGTAGATACAATGCTGCATTTGGGTGAATACTTATTGCTTGCTTAGTATACATCGTGCAACATTACTTCCTTTTCCACACCCTGATCAATTGCAGGCCATGGATTATTATGATTTACATTTTTACTTTTTATACTGTTTTTAGACATTTAGAAAGTGGCAGTTTGCGGAATGGTGTTGCAGGGTTTGGTGGAAGGCAGGAAGCTTCAATGAATTAAGAAAACACAGAATATATGGGACAGGTGTTTAGCTATGTAGTGCGAAGAAAGTTTATAAACACTTACATACCTCTCAACCTCATAGAACAAAAAGTCTGGACAAAGCTAAAATATTGGGGGGAAAAGGCCTAAAAATAGGGACAGATTTTTAACAGTTCTTATAAACTTTGAAAGTTGCTAGAATAACAGGTTTTACTTTAGCATCCATTTTCTGAAGGATATAAAGTCTGAAACTTAAATGCCTGTAATTATTTAGTGACTTCAGTCTTTAGAAATTTGCCAGAAAACCACAAATTTTATGAGGAACAAACCAAAAATATGAGGCAAAAGTCTAGACATTTTATGAACATAGTCTGAAATATGAGCTGAAAAATATTAACTTAGGTGGCCATTGAATTAACAACTTTTGCAGTAGCTAAATAGAGAAAGGAGTAGGTCACTATTTACTGCATAACTGTTTAGTAATGACTTGATCTATGTTAACATGGGTAGGAAAGTGGAAAAGGTTACAGATGACAGAAGGAAGGTTGACAGTGGAAGAGGAAGAATTCTTAGATGTTGTGGCTGAGCTAACAGCAGACAGCCCTGGTTACTGGGCATGTAAAACACCAGTAGTAAATGTGGCATACTGCATTAAAATGTACTTAAGAATGGCCAACTGGATACAGGCTAATGTCTAGCATAACTTAAATAGAAAGGTACTTTATGTGCTTTTATACACATGGCAGATACACATTTGGACTGTTTTGTTGTTTCATAAAATTATACACGTCCCTGTGGTCAGTTGCTGAGTTTTGAATGGGGAGAGTAGGACTGCAATGGGGCTGTGACTTGGACATCAGTATATATGAGTTGGAGGAGATCAAGATGGTGATGGGGTGTTACTTGGTGAGGGGGGGGGGTAGCATCCTGGACACTATGAGTACAAATCTGAAAATCCTGGCTACACCCCCTGCTGAGAAAGAATGAACATTTGTTGACTTTGTTAAAACTGTGCTGGGACTAAATAGCATATATTCCCCCTTAATGTCATTAATGTTGAAAAATACACAAAGTGGGAAAGATAAAGTAACTGTTAGTAAAACCATCTCTGTTCTTAACACTATTTGTATAAAACATTTCATAATAAAAACTCCATGTTATACAGTAAAGCAGATTTGTGCAGTATGTAGTCTAGGGTATCTAAAAAGCATGTTTGAGTTAATATTCTGTAATCGTGGGCTGCCGGTGGGGGTTGAGGTGCAAAAGTGCACTGATTATAACATCTGTAGAGTTGAAATGTTTTCTCTTACTTTTGCATAGGTGAATGCCTGGATAAATGCCCTTGGCTTATTTTAAAAATAAGTTTTCTGTTTAAACACATGGGATTTAAAATAAGAGAACCCTGAATGTAATGAAAAGTTTTCATTCAGCAAATAAATGTTCAGTTGGAGTTGAGAGGTCTGCAGCTGAAGGCAGTTGTACATTCTGTTCTTATGTTTCCATGGAAACAAAATGATTACAGGTACAGGCAATAATACATCTCGAGGCTGGGCTTTGTTTGCTGAGAGAAATGTAAAATTAAATGATACAAGGGCAAACAGCTCAGTGAAAAATAAAGTTTGAAATTATTGTAAGTGAGTAACAGGAGCATTCCTGGTACCTAAATACTTCAGTGCGTTTATGAAAACAGTGTATAATTTAGGTTTATTTAAAGATAGCCAGTGCACTTTAAGACTAAAAGTTAATGTTTTCTGAAAACACACAAGCTGGTTTCACACCTCAAAGGGAATAGAGATAAGGTAAAAACAGACAGCAATTAGTGTAAGTAGGAGCACAGGCTGTACCATGCACCTTAGCATGGATAATCTTAATTTTACATTAGGTAATGCTTGTGGGTGCAGCTATTGATTTGAAACAACTGTTCCTATCAGGAGGGTTAAACTTCACTATCTAAAGATGTACATAGTTTTGTATGATTGTTTTAAGTTAATAGGTTCTTTTTTTCAAAGCTTTATTTTACTTTTGTTTCATTATTTTGGTACAACATTTACAAAAAACATTTTACTGAAACTGGTCAGCATACAGAGACAAATAAGGCCAATAAACATTCACATAACCAACTAAAACATTTAAAGCTTACTTTCTTAATATGACAGGAGAGACTATACTATTAAAAGATACATGACATTCTTGACTCAAGTAATTCAAACTACTGTTACTGGCACAAAATTGAAAAATCAGTAGTTAATAAAGAATATAATATGAAAACATCACATATACAACTATTTACATATAGTGTTACATTCCTACACTATTATTATTACTATATTAACAATCTGAAGTAACTATAAAGGAATTGAATGAGTTAAATCCTTTGGAGGGAAGGATTAGCCATAGTACTAGTATAGGAGAGTAGGTGCAAAGCCATTTTATTTACTTCAGGATACAGTCTAAGGTTGTACTCCAGAAGTTAAGGTATTTCATGCATTTGCTAATATTTTCTGTAGTTAGTTTATGGGATAGAATATACTTGGATGCCATCTTTGTAAAACTTTCCCAGTTTGTTTTAGAATGGTCCAACCAGTTCTGTGCTATATAAAGCTTAATTAGCATAAAGAGAGCAATCTGGACTCTCACTTCATTACTGGGGAAGGCCCTTTTGACCCACATGCAATATAGCAAATTCCCATGAAAGGGTGGATTTCCCGTAACCCATTTTTCTAGTTTAATCCTAAGTGAGTCCCATAAGCTCTGTGCATATTTGCAGTACCACAGGATATGCAGGAGGTCAGCTGTCACTGTGGGGCAGAAAGGGCAGAGAGGAGAAGTATTTGGAAAGAAGCTGTTAAAACACTCCGGGGTATAATATGCATTATTATTTACCATTAATTGTGTATATAGTAATTTCTTGAATGGGGCAAACCTGGTTGTATTTTGAGAGAGGTGAACCTCTGTCAGTTCTGAGTTTTTGTTTCTCCAGTACTGTGCAAATGTAATAGAAGATTGATATTTAATGGTTGAGATAAAGCTGTATGTAACTGATAACATTTTCTTTTTAATTTTTAGACACTTCAGGAGGGATAGGGCAATGTTTACTTCTTCCAGAACCTCATTAGGGAAATTACCCAAAGTAGATACTAACTCTTTGATTTGTCTCAGAGTTGTTGTATATTTGTTATTAAGTTAAAATTTTATGTTTATGTCCTTTAAAGAGTTATCCTTAATGGCATATAAATCCCAGACATTTAAGTTTTTAATTTGGGGAAATTGGTCAAGATATATCATTTTATTAACCAGTTTTAGATTTGGATTTAAATGAGTGGGTTGCAAAAGAATAAGTGCATTTGTTAGACCTAGTGAAGAGAAGAATTTCTGGAATATATTTATTTTATATTTGATTAGTTTATGTAGTTTAATGTCTTTTAACACAGGTTTATTTAATAAAGGTATTGATTTTGGATTTATGTTACAGAGCTTTATATGTGCATGCCACAGACCAACCAATTGGGGGAAATGAGTAGAGCTAATTGGATTATGGTCTGCAATTAACATGAGTCTGTTGGCGCAAATTATGTCGTAGTATAATCTAAAATCTGGTATTCCCAGTCCCCCTTTATTTTTTGGAAGCATTAATTTTGGTAGGGAGATTCGTGGGGTCTTAGGAAACCAAATGAATTTAGTTAAAGTTGTGTTTATCTTTTTGAAGAAGTTTAAAGGAATGTTGCTGTTTGTTACATTAAATTGGTATAATAACCTAAGTAAGATGTTCATTTTTATAATTGCTACTTTAGATAAAAAGGGGAATTTCATATTCTTCCACCTGTCTATATTGTTTTCGATGTTTTCCATGATTTGGCAAGATTATTTTGTAAGGAGTTATTATGGTTATAGTCAAAAATGATCCCTACGTACATAAAAGTATATTTCAACTTAATTTGGGTTATAGGAAAGAGAGGCTCTTTATGATTGCTTGGGTTAATTGTAAAAACAAGAGATTTTGAAGGGTTAATTTCATAATTGGAAGTTTTCGAGAAGGTTTCGATAGTGTTTTGAATTTTTTTAAGTCAGTATTAGGTACATGGAAATATATGATGAGGTCATCAGCAAAGGCTGAAAATACTAGATTCATCCCTAAAATATTGGGAATGTGGTGAAATGTATTTTGTGTTAAGTATATAAATAGGGGTTCGATATATATATATATATATATATATATATATGTCAAAGGGGTAGGGTGAGAGGGGACAGCCCTGTCTTGTTCCATTATTTAATTTTATTTTAGAAGAACACAGTTTATTAATATACAGGGTGGTAAAAGAGGAATTATATAAGATTTTGATTGTATTTATAAAATTAGTTGGAAAGTTAAATTGCTTTAGAGTCAGCGACAAGAATTCATGATTGACTCTATCAAGGGCTTTTGTGGCACTGAGTGCTATAAGGTAATAGGGAAGTTTATGGTTTGCAGAAAGTTGGATGGCTGCATCTAAAGTGAGTGTGTTGTCCCAGGTTTGTCTACCCTTTATGAAGACTGATTACTGTGGAGAAATGATTGTGTGGAAGACATTTTTAAGTTTATTTGCTAGAACCATAGTCATGATTTTAATGTCTGTGTTAATAAGCAAAATTGGTCTGTAGTTAGATGGGTTGGATTTGTCTGTATTATGTTTGTGAATAAAGATGGTTTTAGAATTGTTTAGGTATAGGTCCCTAAATCCACATTTACTAATATATTCAAAGATTTTAAGAAGAATAGGAGATATTTTAGAAGCAAATTTTTTATAAAAATTAGAACTGAAGCCATCTGGACCTAGGGCTTTGTTGTTTATTATACTTTTAATTGCTTCCATAATTTCTTCTGTTCTTAAAGGAGCTTCCAGGAATTCAGTTTGGTGTTTTTCAATTTGTTGAAATGAGATACTGGAGAAAAAAATCATTATAGGACTCTGGGTGTATTGCATCTTGCGGACCATATAGATTATTGTATATTTTTTCGAAAATGGTCAGAATATCTTGGTTATTCGTATGTAGTTTGTTATTATATTTAATTTGTAGAATCCTAGGGGGTCTTGATGAATGTTTATGAGTCTAGCTAATAGTTTGGGGGGTTGTTGGGTCCATTCAGAATAGTTAGCAAGGAGTTTCATTTCTCGGAATGAGAGATTTTGTACATGCATTGAGTATAGTTCTTTCTATTGATTAATTAGTTGGGCTTCTAAATCAGGACTAAAGTTTTCTTGGAGTGATTTTTCAATGTCTTGGATTTTCTGTTAATTTTAAATTCTTTCTCTCTTGTTAGTTTTTTAAAGTAGGAGGCTTTTTGAATTAGGAGGCCCCTAACTTTAGTTTTGGTGGCGGCCCATAAAATGTCTAGTGGCATATTTGAGGTTAAGAGATTGGCTCTGAGCTCGTCTAGTACATTGTTAATTTCTTTTATTATTTCTTCTTTATCAAGAAGATTAGGGTTTAGGGACCATGTCTGTAAGGTTTTTTTTATTTGGGGTGTTTTCTAAGAGGATAAGTTTCAGTGTTATTTTAGAGTGGTCTGATAAAAATCTCAGACTGGTTGAGTATATTGTTTTTTCATTTAGAAGAGATTCTGATATCAGAAAAAAATCAATCCTGGACCTCGACGTATGGCATGGTGAGTAGAATGTAAACTTATCCCCTTGGTTGAGCTGGTTATTCAAGACAGCAGGATCAGATAGGCAGAATTCTAATACTAGGTCCTCTAAGGCAAGTATTGCTTGTTTATTACATTTATTATTTATGTTGGATCTGTTATTTAAGGGATAAATAACCATGTTCCAGTCTCCCCTCCACCACATATTCGTGATTAGGGAATTTTGACAGAAGATTACATACTTGTATTATGAAATCCTGTTGGTTTGAACAAGGCCCATATATGTATTGAGAAACAGTGTAGGCTTGTAGGATAAAGGATTTAGGCAACTAAAATAACACCATCTTCCAATATTTTCCATACCACATTCAATAATTCCCTCTTTAAATGATTTCTTAATCAAAACAGCTACTCCTTTTGAATTAGTTTTACTGCCAGAAACAATAATTGAGGTTAGCCAGGGTCTCTCTCTATCCTTATTCCAATCCTCATTTAGCAGGTGTGTTTCTCGGAGAAATATAATATCTGCCTGTGATTGATATATTAGGTGTAAGACTAATTTCTTTTTCTTAACATCCTGCAAGCCCATTCAAGTTCCATGAATCTATCCCCCACAGCATTCAATCATGAGAAGAGTAGTCAGCATTGTTAAAAAAGGCTTTGATAGTCCTTCCCTCATCATGTATCCAAAAAGGTTTAAATAGAAATGTACCATACTTGGTTGTTTTGTAGCACTTAAAACTCTTAGAACTACCCCTGTGCCTAACCACATAGCTACCCAATCTAAGAGAGGGAATAGCCAGATAAGTGATAAGTCTTGAATAAACCAAACTATTGCAATACAAGTCAGATATGAATAACTAGTAAGTTGATACAATACAAACAAACATATCAACCCTCTATATAAATTACGTACAAATAACATTGAGCACAAGATGTGCAACCCCACACACTGAAAACATATCCCTACCGTGCCCCATTTTTGAGCAGATTTTTAGAAACACTTCATAAACTAAAGCAGTTATAACGTCATATGTCAAGTGTCTCTTACTTGGGACTTACTTTTTCTTACCCTATTGGCTATATATATATTTGTATTGCAAACAAGATAGATTTGTACATATACAGCTTCTTAATAGCATTTTCCTTATCTTTGAACTACAATACTCTGTCCTAAGTTAATAGGTTCTAGAGGTGTTCTGAGGGTGTTTTTTATTGAGGGTTCTCATTAAAAGAAATGTCTCATAAAATGTGACATAGGTTCAAAATGAGATGACAAGAAACAATGGTATAAAAGATCAATCTACCAGACATTAGTGAATGCATGTAACACAAAAACTGGAAAGAGACATTTTAAAGAAATTGATTATACAATATGTGGGAATAATAACTTATTATCATAATGGCTACTATAGCCGTATTACTTTGGAATGTTAATGGCCTCACAGGTATAGACAAAAAGGTAAAGAGTATTGCATTTATTTAAAAATGCAGAGTGCTAATAAATCTACAGGAGACACATATTTGGAAAGAAAAGAAAGAGGGATATTAAGCAGAATAACAGGCACAATGGAAAAGGGGAGTACTTATACTAATTGTATTGCAGCTCCAGCAGTGATAGAAAAGGAAATAAACTAATAATGGTAGGTATGTGGCAGTAAGGGGCTACTGGCAAGGGAGGAGGATTACACTGGCATGTATTTAAATTCCATCAAAAACTGTGATTGTAGAGCTTAAGAAAATAATTTTGGGAGAAATAATTAGTTTGCAGCTGGGGATATTACTTACAGAGTGGGGATGGAACTTGATTTGAAACATGGAGGATGTATCTGGAGGACCCAAAAGGGAAAATATAACAAAACAGGTTTTATTTCTGAAGAAATTTATGAAAATATTTGTTACAAAAGATGTGAACTGCGCAGTAGGAACTCAGAGAGAATTTACAGGTTTACCATTAAAATGAATGAAGGTGCAGTGAACACGGGATGTCGAATTACGGTTGGCTGAATCCCATGTTGCTGAGCCTTTACGCTTGTGAGTCTCTGGTTCAGTGAATGCACACATATGTGGTTGGGGTGCAGGGGGCTTGCCACCCTGCAAAAACATGAAGTTCAGTGTTGTGAATTCATACTGCTGACAACCAGAACTTAACTTACTCTTGCCAAAGGTGCTGGGGAAATAGTATGTCGAATACTGTTGAATTCGAATAACTGGCATGATATTCGACATACTGACCCACTTAGTCTTCTGTCTTCAGTGTTGTGAGTTGCTCAACTGAACTTTTTTTTTTTTGTCATTCACAATTTTGATAGTAAACTGAATTTAGATATTATTCCCTAAGGTACAATAACTGGGCTAGACAGTCTATGTTTAATTGTTGAACAGCACGGTCATCGAATGGCTGTTCATCAAACACTAATCATCGAACCTTCCTTTAATAAAAAGGCCATACAAGAACGATAATAGCTGGCCAACATAAAGGAAGTGTAATGTAGTACTTACTGGTAACTTAGCTATAGGGAAACCTGCCCTTTCCCCACAGTAGTGCAATCCCAGAGTTTGCATATACATTTAGCGGGGGGGGGGGCTGGAGGATTAAAAGAACACTGGACACTGATTATGCAGCTTCTCACACACACCCCAAATGTGGGGGGCTGCATCCCCTACACCCCCCGCTAATAATATATATACCAACTCTGTGATTGCACTACAGTGGGGAAAGGATAGGTTTCATTATAGCTAAGTTACCAGTACGTAAGTACCATATTTCTCTTCCTTTATGTTGGCCAACTATCATCATTTGATGTAAATCTTTACAATGATTTGGCCTTTTGTTTAAAGGAATGCTCAATGCTTACTGCTTGACAAACAACCATTCTATGAACATGCTATTTGGTAATTAAACATAGACCCCTGGGCTAGACTAGAGAGAAATTATATTTCACAGGAACGTGTATTTAATTGAAAACTTTGACACTCATCCAATAGCTATATCAGATCATTCACCAATAAAATCTAAGATAAAAATACATGGTTATTTGTCTTTCGGCTTTTCCCGGTAAGGGGTCGCCACAGCAGAACTCCGGTCCGCTAATGATTGGCAGTAGATTTTTACGAAACACCGAGGTGCCAGCTCAACGCTCAACCTTCAACGAAGGCAATCCCGTTTACGCATGTCTTTCGAACGTTACCCAACCGCGGGGAGGACATGCAGAATCCACACAGAAGGCACTCCCAAGCCCAGCCGAGAATTGAACCGGAGAACCTCTTGCTGTGAGGTAACAATGCTACTGCCGTACCACTGCGGCTTATTAAAATTGAGACAGTGGCACTTCCCCACCTACCTGTTAAAAACAGAGGAATTTAATGAATAGTTAGTGGAAATTACTTGTGACTTATTAGGGAAGATAGAAATTTCTTCAGAAGTTATAGCTAGTGAGTGGGAATAAATGAAAGTGGAGTTTAAAAATAGCATAGAAATAAAAGAAAAAAGAGATATGGTTAAGAAGTTACAGGTGTTACCTACAGGGACTGACCAAGGTTAAAGTATTGCAAAATAAGGGGAATCTTGTGGAACAAGAACAGGCACAAATGCAGAGTGCTAACGACAAAATAGGGGGATATCTGGTGCATGAGTTTAGAAAGACTTCTGTTAGGCAAATGTTTTTTAATAATATCTCCGGACCACAAACTGGTAGCACAATGTCTTTGAAACAGAAAGTAGAAAGGGTTGTTGCCAAACTTAGGGAGCCTATAACAAGAAAAATAACCAGAGATCCTGTAGAGATATTACAGATAGTTAGGGAATTTTATGAAAATTTTTATAAAGCAGATAAATGTGGAAATCAAGAGAGAGCACAAATGGAAATATTTCTGAAAGATTAAGTATGCAGTTTAGAGGTAGATGAGGCTCAACATTTAACAGTTAAAATGAGGGAGATGAGATAAAAATGGCGATGTATAAGCAATCTGCGGAAAGTCTTCAGGAAAAGATGGTATTCTAGTGGAACTTTGGAAGCTAGGAGGGAAGAAAGTGATAAAGACCTGGAAGGCTCTGTTCAGCAGTATTTTAAAATGGGGGAGGGGTGCACCAACATCCTGTAAGAAAGCTGTGGTGGCTGTAATGCCTAAAGATGGTAAAGACCCATCAGACCCATCTTCAATTTTAAACTATGATTCTAAGGTGTTTATGTCTATAATAGCTAAAAGACTGGCAAAGATGTCACCACCTGTCTTGGTACAACAGCGCGTCCAAATACTTGGAAATCTACAGTCAGAGTATCCCTTAACTACACACAGGACATTGGCCCAGTTAAAAATGTCTTCCATAGGAATTGGGGAGTCTTAATGGCGGATCCTGAGTTAAAGGGACTAGTAGGTACTGAACCTCATTTTGTCTACAGGAATAAGATGAATTTACAGAGACTATTATGCTATCCTAGAGGTCTTAGTGGTTTGAATGAGCTTTACTCATCTATAGGTACGCAACCATGTAACAAATGTAACTTTTGTGAATTTGATTGTGTAGAATCTCATTTCACACCTCCCATCACCCTACAACAGTTTGATCTTAGAGTAACTGCTACTTGTAATGCACAACATGTGGTTTACCTAGCTAAGTGCATAGCCTGCACTGCATTTTATGCAGGAAAAACTGATAAGACGCCTAAGGGACAGGATTAGGGAACACCTGTACAATATATGTATACAATCTCCTAACAATGCACTATCGAAGCATGTTACACACACTAATGACCAGCATAGGTTCAAATTCCAGGTCCTACAAGTGAACACACCCAGTACCAGAGGTGGAGACAATAGAAATTACACAGAGAGAACAGAAGTTGGCTGGATCATCAGACTAAGGGCAAACCAGAAACAAGGTCTTAATGATAAAGTCTCCATTAAGCCAGCTTTGAAAAATAGGAGATTGACTGTCAGATGACACAATATATATTGTTATAACTAATGTCCCTTTCTGATGAGATTTTATGTTGAACTTAGATAAGTTCTTTTATACATTTTAAATTATATAAAACTTGAACATATTTAAATATATTTTTTATAAATTGAAATATTTTTCAAAAACTGTGTTATTTTTGTAAACCAAATTCAAGTATGTATTTTTACTTATATTTACATTTTTGTATTCATGAATGCATTTATGTATGTTTTTATTTCTATTTTTAGGGCATGTTTATGAGAAGATTTTTTTCTGTTTAGTTTTCCATAGATTAATTGTAGGAAGTGATGTCATATCTAGGTGGCTATATATTCTTTGTGTCCCCTTTTTTGTATGTATTAAAGATCTGAGGAAGCCCAACAGGGTGAAAGCACTAACCTAACTCTGCACAATAAATCTATCTTTATTTCAAACTTCTTCCATTGGATTTGTTGGAGTTTACTACTTGGAACTGTTTTTATCTGAGAACTTTATTTACATCCACAGCCTTGGAGTGTCTCTGAGCTTTCTGTTTGGGTTTATGACTATGCCAATAAGAGCTAAAAGACTGGCAAAGATGTTGGCAAAACAGATGGATCAAACATCTGACAACAATGACAGAACAATATCTACAGAGAAGCAGAATGCACCCCTGCATTACTAGGCTATAATTCAATCCACACCTTTCGGCCACCTAACCTAGACTGAAATACTACAGGCGGAGGTGTGTCCATATTCATTAAGGATATCCACACCTCCAGGCTAGTTGCTCAGCATCATGCATCCGAGATTATCCAAGTGCAACTAACTCTGGGCAAGACCGCAATCCAAATTGTAGCTTGCTACAGATCCCCCACCATGCCCCAGGATTCCCACTCCTCATTTCTTGATACACTGGAAAATATTAGGGTACAACCTAACACCCTAATAACAGGCGATTTCAACTACCCCATCATTAACTGGGAAAACTACTCATGTACCAACTCTTGTGCTCAACGTTTTCTGGAATTCATAAATTCCAACGCCTTGGATCAACTTATCCACACCCCCACCAGGGGCAGCAATATCCTAGACCTGGTCATTACCAACATGGGCAACCAGTGTTCCACACCAGAGGTCAATTCCTCGGTCAGATCCAACCACAAGCTAATCACCCTAGACATCCACATCCCACCCCCACCCCCCATTAGGGAAACCACCGTAAATTATTTCTCCAAAGCCAACATCACGCTTCTTAAGACAGAAGTGGCAAACTTCACGACACCCATGCTGATAGACAATAGAGGTACGACTGGTGAATCCTATACAAATGCACTTCATAAGCACTTACACAAGTGCATGGATTGTGCAATCCCTAAAAGAACCAAGATGCTATCCTCCAAAAAAAGGAAGCCAATCTGGTTGTCCCCTGCCATAAACAAATTCTACAACAGAAGAAAGAAACTGTTGCAAAAAAGAGTAAAATCCCACGATTGGAGGAACTCCATGGTCAGCCTCAGTAAGAACCTGAGATCCCTCATAAAATCCTCCAAAGCTAGTTATGAAAACAAAATCGCCACTGGTTCTAAAGACAACCACAAAGCATTCTATAGCTATGTCAAGAATCTGAATGGTAACACTCAGATCTGCTCTGAGTTACAGCACAATGGCACTAAATATACAGAACCAACTGATATTGCCAACATCCTGGCAGATAGGTTCAGTGCTAACTTTACCCCTCTCTCACCCCCTAAAGGGCCCATCTCTACACCGGAAGAATGCAAAGTTCCTGTAATCATGGCAGCACAGGTAACAAACACACTCTCCAAAGCCAAGAACACAGCATCCATGGGACCTGACTACATCCCAGGCTGTGTTCTACATGAACTACAGAATGAACTGGCACCCCACCTAAGTACCATGTTCAATCATAGCCTCACCTCAGGCTTTGTGCTCACTGAATGGAGCACAGCAATGGTTATCCCACTCCACAAGGGGGGAGCCACCACAGACCCCGGCAACTACCGCCCCATTAGCCTGATGAGCTTGGTCTGCAAAGCTATGGAATGTATCATCTTGGAATATATAAACAATGACATTGGTAATCTCCAAACTCTGGACCCTACCCAGTTCGGGTTTGTAAAAGGCAGATCGTGTCTCCTAAACCTGACAGACTTCTTTGAAGCAGTCACCAAAGCCGTGGATGAGGGTAAGGTGGTTCACACAGTCTATCTAGATCTTTCAACACCATCCCCCACTCTGGAAATACAGATAAACTCATTAAACTAAGTATAAATCCCTATGTCACAAAATGGGCTGTCAACTGGCTCACTGAAAAAACCCACATTGTGAAAGTAGCAGACTATAAATCCATCTTCAGACCAGTGACAAGTGGAGTACCACAGGGTTCAGTCCTAGGTCCTCTCCTGTTTGGTATCTACTTTTCTGAGGTACAGGCTAACACAGAAGGTATTTGGCTAACAAAGTTCGCAGATGACTGCAAACTAGGAGCCATAATCAAACTCCTAACGATGTGGACATTCTACAAAAGGGGCTCACTGAGACAGATGCCTGGTGTCAAAACCATGGCCTCAAGCTCAATGCCAAAAAGTGCATTGTCATCCCTTTTGGTAAAAACTCTGTACCCATGAACTACCACATAGGCAGTAATCTACTTAACACCGAAAGTGTGATGAGACCTTGGGACACAGGTGAACAGTAGTCTCTCCTTTGATAATCACATAGCCACAGTAATCAGGAAATCCTTCTACATGCACACCTCAACGCAAAAGGTTTCTCATCCAGGAAAAAAGAGGTCATTGTTCCCCTCTACTCATCACTCATTAGAACCATTATAGAGTACAACACCCCTTTTGATATGTACCTCACAAGACATCTACAACAACTGGAAGAGCCGCAGAAATACCTCACAGAGGATTACTGGCCTCAAACAGATGCCCTATGCAGACAGTCTCAAAAAACTCCAGCTTTACTCTGTCACATATCGCCTACTCAGAGGCGATTTCTGCCTAACATACAAAGCTATGTCAAACCCAGAGCTGTTGGACATGCTCCACTTAAAGAAATCCCAATCCCTTTGAGCTACACACTCTAGGGACCTAAACCTTGTCACCACAATAAACCGAACATGCTGGAGGGATAGATTCCTGTCCCAGAGACTTCCCATACTCTGGTACAAACTACCTATCTGTATCAAACAAAGCTCCTCATTAACACTCTTCAAGAAAAATCTTGATGATTGGATGGGAGATAGGAAATTCCCTCTGGGGATCACTTCTGTGGCTCTGCTTGACAGGGGCACAGGAAAATAATTTTCTTGGGTGGCAAAACCAGGGTACTGTTTGGCTATACTTATATAGGCCCTAGGGCCAATAGCCTAGTACCTACCTATGAACCTATGTAAGAAAATGCAGCATTTGTTGTTGGCGAGTCTTAACGCAGAGAAGGCATTCTAGAGAGTATCCTCAGATTTTTTGAGAAAGACAATGGAAACATTTGCATTTTCTGATACAATAATAATGTAAATTAGAAAGATTTATGAGAAATCGGAGGCAAGAATTAAAATGTGAGAATTCCTCTCTGATAAGTTGCAACTGTACACAGGAACCGAGCAACAGTATTCTTTTTCCCCTTTTTTTATTTGGTTTATATTTAGAGCCATTAGCAAAGAAAATAAGTGACTCAGAAATTCAAGGATAAAACTAGTATGGTAATCAAGAAAAGTTGGCTTTACTTGCATGTAATATTACTTGTAGCTGATAAAACAAAAAACAAAAACAAAAAAAAAACAGGACATCTCAGTGTTCTGGAACATTGTGATACAGTATCAAGTCTTTCTGGGATATAAAATTAATGAAGATAAAAATAAAAGCTATAGCTGTAAACTGGGTTGCCACATATGAATTGGTTCAGCAATACCCATATTTATGTGGACACAATAAATGAAGTACTTAGGAGTATGGATAAAAAGGGCTTTTTTTATGGCAGAAAATTATATGTGGGAAGAGACTAAACAAAAGATAATACAAAAACTGAGAAACCAGAATTTCTTGTTTATGAACATGGATAGCAAGATTTTAGTCTCTTTTGTTCTACATACAGGTCATGCATATTTTTACCAAATAGAGAACAAGTTGTAGACAATAATTAATAAAGAGTTGGAGGAATTTATCTGGGAAAGGAAGAGGGCAAGGGTCAACTGGGTTAAGGTGATACTTCTAATAGAACAAGGTTGTTTAGGATTACCTGATTGAAGATAAATCTTAAAGTTATACATTTAAGGCTCATGCACATAACACAAGCAGAAAGCTATAATTCAAAGTGGAAAGGGACGATGAAGACACAGGAGAAATTCAATAAGTAAGGACAGAGTGGGATTTTGGATGCAGATCCTTAAGGAGAATAACAACAGGCATATGAAACATTATATTCATAAATTAGTGGAAAGTATTCTAAGAAATAAGCCAACACAAGAAAAAAAAAGTGAGGGCGTGACCAAGGATGAGCCTTGGGTAGCATCAATTTCTCTCAGCTCTGCCTTATCATATCTTTTATGACAGGAAATTTTTAAAATAACTATCTAAATTGCAACTATGTTTTGCTTATTTGGACTCTCCTAACAGTCTATTTAGATAGTATCTTAATTTTTAAGTTTTATTATGTTTTCCTGTCAAAATTCATAAGATAAATTTCTGGCACCAGACTTCAGTATGAGCTTCACAAAATCTTCTCACTAGGACACATCATTAAAGAAGGAGTTACAATCTCTACTATCCACCATCCAAGAATTATCTACAAAAATGGACCTGAAACTCGATAATTTCAAAGAAAAATGTTCCCAACAAATGGAGACTTTACATCAAGATTTAAAACAACAAAAAGAACAAATTACTGGCATAGAAACTTCACTTAATGATATGGACTGTACAATTCAAGAAAATGAGCACAATTTAGAATTCCTTTTAAAACAGAACTCTCTATTACAAACAAAGACTGATGATCTAGAGAACAGGTCTCAAAGAAACAACATAAGGATTTTTGGGCTGCCAGACAATATTGAAGAAAATAATATGGAGAAATTTCTAACTTCATGGATACCTGACATTTCACAACTTCCTGAATCCCTTTCATTTGGTACTGAAAGGGCTCACAGATCCCTGGTCCAGTCTAAGAACAATAAAACTAATTCTACAAGATCTGTGATAGTTACGTTTTCATCTTCCCATGACAAGGAAATTGTATTAAAAACAGCATGGTCCAACTCACCCAATAAAATTTCAAGATAATATCATATGCTTTGATAATGATTACTCTTCCTCAGTGACTACCAAAAAAAGCTATTTTTGCCATTACTCAAAGAACTAAAAAAAGCCCAAATAAAAACATATCTGCTTTTTCCAGCAAAGCTAAAAATCTTTCTCCAGGATGATCCTAAAATATTTGAAGAACTAGAACCGACTATCACATTCATCAAAACAAAGAAAATATTGGAAAATATGGATGAGATAGACTGGGCTACCTCCAGCCTTAAAAGATTAGCAGAAAATGGATCCTGGAAAACAAGTGACCATAAAAAAAAAAAAAAAAAAAATTACTTGAGTTTGATCATATTACCCTTGCTGTTTCTGCTCTATATTTATATATAAATCATTTTCTTTTATGACCCAGATGTCTAGACAGATGAAAATGGTTCAACAGGTGAGTGTTGAAATTTTCTTGGTTTGTCTTTGTTAAAAATGAATTTATACTTTCTTACTCTTTTCTTATTAATGTCTTGCTCTATTTAACATATATACTGATAATAACTAGCCAATTATCTTCTCATGAATGTCCGAGTGTTCAATATAAATAATCCATTTACTTGTATGAGTCTTACAAATATATAGTTCGGTTATTAATAGTTTAATATGATTTATGCATTTTATCTGGCTTTAAGAATTGACATTAACTTTTAAATCTAATAAGCTTAAAGCTCGCATAAATATATCTATTAAAGTAGTTGTGTAATGTATTTGTTTGTTGTGACCATTGGGATACATAGACTAATTAGTGAGCTAAAGCTTAGTGTTGCATTGGTTGTCCTGTTCTCTCTTTTTGGGCTGGTGGTATTGTTCTGTCTTGAAATACATGTTTAATAGTAGATAAATAATGGTGGTTTGCCGGGTGGTGCAAGGTACTACTGATTGGAGGATGTATTTTGCTGCTGGTGCTTGTTGCGGACTTTGTGTTGTGGAGTTGTGATTTGTTTCCGCCGCTGCGTGTGTTGTCTTGAAGGTTGCACTTCATTGGTGGTGTGTTTGCTACTATGGAGGTTTGGTGGGCCTGGGAGATTCTTGGTTTTCGTGAAGCATCTCTAGCTTCACATATTGTGGGGTTGTCTTGAGCAGCTCGCAATCTATTTAAAAAAAATGTAACTTGTTGTCAAACCTTTCCGTTTCCCACTAGAACATCTAGCGATTTGTTTTGAGTCATAGACTCGCCAAACTCCTTCCAGCCTGCTTGACTGTTATCTGTTGCTATGCTGTTGCTAGGTGACATCATTGGTGACCCGCTGAAGCTATGGAAGGTCTTACCTTTCGAATATTTCCTTAACTAGTGGAGTGAAAGAATACCAGAAACAACTATGTTTAACATGTACACATAATATGCTTATTAGTGTAACTTGAGTGGAGATTTGTTCAGCAGTGAACCTTGACACCGGAATAAAGTTCAGAGTGCTGTAGCGACAGATGTACCTTCCCTAAGATAAGACATTAAAAGCACTTATACTTCTACCTGTTGTGCTAAATCTACATGGAAATCATAAACCCGAAGCAGTACTTGAAAAGCAGACTTTCCAGTTGTCTTGGTCAGCTTTCCCCGTGTCATAAAATAATTTTTAGATCTTGAGTAGAGCTAGATTTATATACTGGCTGACAAAACACACTTTATAGGAGTAGCACATTTGTCCAAATGCATTCTGGATGAATTTTAGAAAAAGAAAACCCACTGAAATTATAGAGGGAAGGTGGGAGTAACCATTGTTTTTGGGTCTGTGGAGTCGCTTTCCCCAGAGTGTATTAGTCAAAGGGATGATTATAAAAGCTACTTTACCATTTTGTGTTAGGGCTAAAAATCTTATTTCTGTAACCTGCAAATTCACTAGCAGCCAAAATGCTGTATGTAAAATGCACTTCCAAGTGTACCATAAAAGACGGTATATAAATAAGGTACTTCACATTAATTCTTCTACACCTTATTTTTCACATAGTGCCCTTAGAAACTCATCTCATAACTAGTGTGTGCAACACATATGAAATACCTTTTTCTAAATTATAGAAATACTGTGATCTGAATATAAAAGCTGTTGGCTGCCATTTTTATTACATTATCTGCAGAAATCTGTATTACACACTTCAGGTCAAATACTTTTAAACTACTTAAGCTACAACAGTGTAGTCTTCAATTATGTCATGTGTTATCAACATTTCAATTTTGACTGTATTGTTTCATACAGGGAACTTTATATACTGCTTATAGGAGAATGATTGCATAACTGTACCACATCAGTTTAATCAAATACTGAAAGTCTGCAACACAATTCATTCATTCATTCTCCATTTATTCACTTAATCCAGTTCGGGGTCAAGGAGAAAAAGGGAGCTTATGCCAGCATTTACTGGCCACAAGGTTGAGAAAATAATTCAAGTGGGGTACCAACCCTTTACAGTGACCTTTAAGCCTCAATGAAATACATATTAAATACAGCAGCTTACAGAAGTATATTTCTAAACTGGATGACAGACATTATGTAGGATGCCATTTACACATGGGAGCTTCACTACAATACCCAAGATATCCACACAATAACTCCTTCTGCCTTACCATTAGACAGTTACAACAGGAAAAGTGTAAGGATACTTTTGTTTGGAGCACAATATCCTAAAAGTTTTCACTTAAGTTAAATGTAGATTAATAGTCTCTCAAACCGGAGTACCGCAAAGTGCTAATACTGCATCTCACTGTGTGGTGGTAAATTACAGATACATACAACAATATTTTTGATCCCTCCCCTCTGACCTTTCTGCCAATGCAGTACATCAGTATGAATAATAGTGGGCTCAGAACCTCATTCTGATACACACCTACTCTCACTGCGAACCTCTCTGAGAGTCCAAACACTGTCCATATTGGAGTGAATGGGTCTTTGCATCTAGTCTGCACTAATTCTATCAGTGTTTCTTGGACTAAGATCATACTGCTGAGTGGAGAAAATAGTTAAAGTGACCCATATGTAAAAGTGGAAAACATGGGTGCTGGGGGGACAGGGAGGGTGAGGGGTTGCTATTAAGGAAGTGCAGGACAGCTGATCAAAAGTAAGAAGATGTAATACTACCACCACATTATGATATATCAGCCACATCAATACCTATAACATTACAGAAAACTATCAATATAATCACACATGGTTTCTTTATTATTTAATTGCATTACAATACGTTGAACCAAATTAAGACATTACTTCTGACTTGTGTATCTATTTGGTTTTGAAAGTATTATTACAAACTCATATTTATTATTTGTTTGTTTTTACTGACAGCATATAAATGTAATTGATAGTCATTAGTATATCTCAGTTGATTTTACCCATTCTGGTTATGCAAAACAGTCTTATTTTAATATATGGTTAAAAATCAACAATGATTTATTATATTATACATAGCAATATTTCATTTTATTATTCATACTTACTTAATACTATTCAATATTTTAATGATGTTATCATTATTCCTTTTCAGATGTGTTTATTTCTGTATATAAGAAATATAAGTTTACTTAAAGCCATACTTTTAAATGTATTCAACTTGCAAATAGGCAGTTCCTGATTGAAACTTGCTGCTAGTTAGATAGATAATTTGAGTGACTGATGTCACTAGAATTAGGAGTTTATAACTCCAGAAAGGTTTTGGGTGTTTTTTTTATTAAAAAGTTTTGTAACAAATTTTTAACAATGTTTATGATGTTCACTACAACTTGCATAGATGAAAGTTATTTGAATACACCTTTGATTATACCTCCTCTTCATATTTTAAGTTTAACTAACAGTCGTATTCCTTACATTTATCCTTTATACACTAATAGACAAAAAAAATATAAAATATAGACACCATGTATAATTAGACGTAGTAACTACCTTATGACTCTTTACATTGCCTTTCACTCAAAGTGAATGGTTTAAATAATCCTAATAAGAGAAGATCTTTAAATAAATACCTCAAATTACAAAACTCCCAAATAATATTTTTTATAAGAAACCCATTTGATATCAGAAGATATCTCTAAATTAGACTCCAAATCCTTTTCTATTCTAGTTAGTTCAGAACACTCTCAAAAAAGTGGGAGTTGCAATATTATGGAATAATAAACTACCTAGACCAAAAATATTTGATACATACCAAGATAATAAAGGTATGATAGCTTTAGTTATTATAGAATTTAATAATAAAATATTCACCTTATTTAATATTTACTGGATTCCTGGCTTTGGATTCAAATCAGCACAGCAACATACAAATCACATTTTACACTTTTCTAAGGGTAATATCATACTAGCTGGTGATTTTAATTGTATTTTTGATAGCAAAGACTCTACATTTATTAGTAAAAAAAAAATTCGTCAACAGCTAGACTATTGAAAGAATTTTCTGATTCTCTTCTGCTGAAAGATGTAAATAATTATGCAAACCCCAAATCATTTTTCCACACATTCTATTCACATAGACATAATTCATATTCAAGAATAGACAGAGTTTTTACTTGTAATAACTTAGTGAACTCTTTAACTAGTACAAAAGTGATCACATCCCCTATCTGACCATAACTCCATAAACTTGACATACATATTCACACAACCTCTAATGTACAGATGAAAAGAATCCCAGCATATATTACCAAACTGAATGATTTTAAAGCCTTCATTTCTGAAGAAGTACAGAACTTCATAGAACTTAACACAACTAGTGATACATCTGAAATTTTCATCTGGGATGCAATGAAATCCTACTTATATGGTAGGATAACTGATTGGTATAAAAAGAAAAGATTTATGTGGGATATAGAGTTTAAAGAAATACAATCTAACATTGACAAACTGAATCTTGACCTTTTAAAAAAAACAGAGAAGACAAAGATAAAACAAAATAGATTCCCTAAATAAAAAGTATCTTGAAATATTAAATCATAAAACCATAATTAGTTAAGAGAAATTCAAACATATTACTTTTTCATCTAATCCTAGATCCATGAGCATTATGGCCAATAAAACTAAAAAAATTAAATAAATTTAACCATATTATTGAGCTTTTTTCATCACAGAAGAAGAAAATGGTGTTAGGTTTACATAATATATTAAAAAAATTTAGAGATTTTTTTCTTAATCTAAACAATATTCTGAATTAACAAATTCTAAAAAAGACATACAATCATTCATTAATAAAAATTTAAAGAAAATTTTAAAAGAAGAGCAAGCTAATTTACTTAATAGGCAAATTATTTTTAAAGACATTCAACTGCAAATTAACCAACTTAAACAAAACAAGGCTCCGGGCAATGATGGCATTATCTCAGAAATTTATAAAATTTTACCTAATAAACCCCTCACAATTTTATATGCTGTCTTTAACATAGCGCAAACTAAAAACTTCACCCCACCATCGTGGAAATATACTTTTACATCCCCTATTCTAAAACAGGATAAAGACCCTATCAAATGTAGCTCATACAGACCTATTTCCCTATTAAATACAGACTATAAATTGTTTATGTCTATATATGCTAATAGACTCAAAAATGTTCTTCCTAATTTAGTAGAGGCAGACCAAACAGGCTTCATAATAACTAGAACATCTTATGACAACATTAAAATAATTCTAATCTTAATTGAATCAGTAAAAATCTTAAAAAACAATTTAACTACAATTAGCTTAGACTTAAATTGCGCCTTTGATACAATTAATTGGGATTTATTCATTATTTTGGGGGAACTTAATTTTTCAAAGTATTTTATAAACCTTATCACTCAATTATTTAATGATTGTCAACCATACATCAAAATAGGCCCTAACATCTCTCAATTTATACCAATAGTAAAGGTACTAAACAAGGTTGCCCACTGTCTCCTCTTTTATTCACTTTAATCATGGAACCTTGGGCAAACGTGATAAGGGATAACACTAATATTATAGGATATGAATTGGGTTTTAATGAAACATCAAAAATACAAATGTTTGAGGATGATACATTGGTCACACTGGGTGGTAAAAACCCATCTTTATTAGAATTATTTAACAACATGGAGATTTTCAAAAAAAGCAGGCCTTAAATTCAATCATAATAAAACACAAATCATTTTAGTAGGTCAAAAAAATTAATATACATAACAACTTCAAGAAATATATACCACAATCTCAACAAATTACATATTTAGGTATAATTATTACTAACAACATAAAATATATTGTAAATCTGAACTTTAATAAAAGTATAGCAACCATGGATAATTTAATAAACAGATGGTCAAAAATAAAATTCTCAATGGATGAGAAATTATTAGTTATAAAGATGGTATTACCCCCTAAAATTTGTATATTATTCAGTCCATTTCTATACTCCCACCATATGTAGTCACCAAAAAGTTTAATACAATGATTAAAAAATTCCTTTGGCATCCACTTAAATCTAGAATTGCCCTTTCAACCCATATGTATAGCTGGAATAATGGAGGTATAGCCCTCCCCAACTTAGAATTTTATTCAATTTCTTCAGTAATCAAATCAATTACTTATTTAGTGGACAGTAAATATTCAGTAAAATGGAAAGATTATATACTATCTTTATCCCAATCTCCAAGAAATACCAATGATACTCATATGTTATACATAATGAATAATACATTTATTTGGAGATTGAAAGAATATTTTTTCTTATCACCACACCCAAACATTTAATTCAACTACATAACTCTAATTTTAAGGTCTTTTAAGAATTTCACCCTTAGGCATAAAGAATATGAAAGTTGGACATTCCTTATTTTCCTATACTCATGGGATCATGTTTACTACGGATTATCAAAAAATGTCACTATTCAAACAAAAGCATCTGATATCATGGCACCAATTGATGAGCAAACATAAATTAAAATCACTGAATATTCTTATAGAAGAGAATAATCCTGACTCATTACTATGGCTAGATCTACAAGAAGCTAGGAAATACATCAAAGATAAACTCGATCTAATCCTCCCTACAAATAAAATCTTTATCCCCAAATTGATACAGTTTTTATCTCTTTTGACTCAGCAGAACAATTCACCAAAAATTAGTATTTTACATATATATAAAACAATAAAATCAGACTTAGATGCTTATACAGATAATTTTTTGGAATTTTTTCACCATCACTAACAACACCTATCTTTCAGACATAGGTAAATTAAATACTCTTCAGTCTGCTGGTAAAATTACATCTTCACATAAATGGACAATATTCACTTGGAAATTTTTAAACAGCTCATTTCTCAACCACATAATATCAATAAGATAACTAAAGAAAATGTTTTACGCTGGAGATGTATGAAAGAAATCATTGCAGACTGGACACATATATTTTATGAATGCTCACGATTAAAGAAATTTTGGGAAGACATTAAAAAATTCTTACAAGCAATTTTTACAGATAACTTTATTATTACTAAATCACTAGCTTTATTTAACACCCCAATTCCAAACTGTGTAAAACCAAGCAAATATTCAATCTTATGGTCTGTTTTATCCATTGCTAGGGAAAAAATCCCAAAAATTGGAAATCTTCACATGTTCCATCTTTTCAACATTTTAAAGATCTTCTCAAGGATGTTTCTAAACTTCAAAATGTTGACAATCAAAGATAGATCTTCAAGGAATATAACAGCTTGTAATTATGGGAAGAATATAAATGAATTACTAGTAAATCAATAACTTGATTGTATAATCAAATATTTCTTTTTTTTTCTTTTTCTTTCAGCCTTACAGTAATATTTGATTCTTATACAGTGAACATCTTTGTAAATAGTTTGTTATTCTTGTTCATTATATCATTCCTTTTTTTAATTGTATCATAAAATTCTTCATAACTATTTTAAAAGCAGTGTATATTTCAGTTTTGATTTCAATAAAAAATTTATTCAGAAAAAAAAAAAAAAAAGGAAAAAAGCGAGTTCTCCAATCAGGATGAACTACAATTATCAGTACAGAGAATAGGCAAGGGGGGGGGGGGCTGGAATTTACTGCAGAAAACTGGTAAAGGAGCCAGGGTAATGGGAGTAAATAACTAGAGAAGGAAAGGTAATAGAATGAGAACAGGCCAAGAAGACATTTGGACTAAAGGCTAGGGACTGCCTTGCCTATCAGGAACTGATAAGAGTATCTAGAACAGAAACTGCTGTTAAAAAGAGATTAGAAGAGCACATAAAACATTGCACAATAACTATAGGTATCCCTCAGAAGAGGTTAGAAAAGACTCAGTAAAAACTAAATGAAAACTCCAGCCAAGCTGGAACCTCCAATAAGTGACCTCTCAAACCTTTTGAATTAGAGGCACATGGGATATATGCAAATGACCTTTATGAACACCAGGTGTTTCAGTTAATTGGAGATACTGACTGTCCATGACTTGTTACGTCATTTTAATGGATAATTTCAGGCCAATAAAGCCAAACCCCACTAGCTGTGGATATGCATATTTCGGCCTTGTTATGACCTCATCAACACAGCCCAAGCAGAGTGTTTGACTAAGCATAAGAAACACAGGGCTGATCAACCAAACGTAATACAACTCAAAACAAAACAGCACCAAAGCACGACAATATCCATAAAAAACTGTTTTAATGGTAATAATTCAAGGTAAGCACTTTCACACAATGTGCTTCATCAGACAATACATCACATAAATCACGTACAATAAATAGCATAAACAGTATCAATTAACAATAGGAACTATCCATTAAAAACACACAATCAATAAAACAACCATTATTAATTTAAAGAGACCTCTAGCTTTCAAAGCTGGTTTAATAGAGGCTCTCCCATTAATGCCAGGAAATCTATCTGCTTGCATGCTAATGATCCATGACAACTCACGTTCCTCAGTGAAATTCCTAAAATCACCCTCACGCATATCATAATTCACTATCTCAACTACTCTAAACCCAAAAACATGTTCATTCCCATATTCTACAAAATGCTTAGTCAAGGCATTGCGTTCATCAGATCTATGTATGCAATATAAATGTTCCTCATTCTTTCGAGCATGGACCTATTGGTCTTACCTATACAAAAACAACTACAAGACGGCACTTGGCTAAGTAAATCAGGTTCCTGCTGTGGCAATCAGCATTCACCTTAAACTGATGCATCTTATTAGTAAAAGGATGGACAAGATCTACAAATGGATCTATAAATGTGCAAAAATTGCATCTAGAGCAGCAACACATCACGGGCACACCAATCATGTCTCCCTAGTGTGCGGAATGTTTGTAACATAACTGCCTCTTTAAAGACTTTTTATTCTTAAAGTTACACCTAGGTTGCTTACCAACAATAGAACGAATATTATCGTCCAAATGTAAAATAGACCAATTGTTCTTAATAACTTGTATGATACTATTAACATTGCTAGTATAAAAAATAGACATAGGTAATGTCTTAACAGCTACAGTTGAATCAGTAAAATTCTCATTCACCAATGGCGACCTATGGGAAAAATAAGGTTTGCCCCTTCCCTTTCCATTCTCTCTGGTAAAACATAATGTCTTATCCACCTCCTTCTTCCTATAAACTCTATCAAGTAACTCACGTCTAAAGTGATTTATGTCTCTTTCATACAAAGTATCATCATTATTTAACCTCGAGATATGCATGCTTTGGCCCTTAGCTATGTTCTTAAACACAAGGCCAGAATGCATGTTATTTCACTGTAATAATGTGTTTTTCCTAAAGTTCTTCCTAAATAAGGTAGTAGTCAACTTGTAAGAAGAATTTACCAAAGCCCTAACATCTAAAAAATCCATCTCCTTCACAGATGATTTATATATAAATGATAAAAATGGTATTGTATTTTCTAAAAAAAACATATAAACTCAATTAACTGTTGGCCAGTTCCACTCCAGACCAAAAAAAGGTCATCTACAAACCTCCTATAAAATATCACGAAGGGGGCAAAAATAGAATTAAAAACAAACTTCTCTTCTCATTGAGCCATTACTGTATTGGCATAGCTATGCCATAGCTACGCCAATTTTGTAAAAACAACCATTCATTATACATAAAGATATTGTTCTCTAAAACAATTTCCAAAAGCAAACTAGATCAATAGTTATCATATCGTAACCACTCTTATCCACCAAAAACTCCTTCACCATGTCTATGCTACTATCATGTGGAATACAAGTAAAGAGAGACACTACGTCTAAACTCACCAGAAAATATTGTCCATTGAAACTCATATCCTTAGTAGACTCAAATAAATCTCCTAAAAACTGCTGAGTAACCCTTAGCACCTGTCATGCATTTCACAATGACCTCAACTTCTCTATAAAAACAGAGAACGGTTCCGTGACCCAGACTTTGCCGGATACTATAGGTCTAAAAGGAGGTTTCGATAAGCATTTATGGATCTTTGGTAATCCTTGAAACAATGGAATTATAGGAAACTCAATTGTAAAATAATTATACAAATCCTCAGAAATTAACCCACTATAAAGGCAATCACTCAAACTCCCATTTACTCTATTATGTAACAGTAACATAATCATGATTAACTTCACTATAGGTAAGTCTATCAACTAATAAATCTAGCATGCTGTCATGATAAAACTGTGAGTCCATAACAATGATAGCACCATCCTTATCGGCAGGTTTCACAATCACTTCATCATCACGCTGTAACTCAAGCAATGCCTGCCTTTCATCGACATTTAAATTACAAAAACTCCTTTTCATGTTTCCACCATCATATGGAGTCATTAAATCTATTTCACACTTCTTAGAAAAAGTTTCTAACACCGGATGTAACACCGGTTGGAACACACTAGGTTTTCTAAAAACAGAGCTTTTAACATCATTATTATTGTCCGGAAACATGGTCTTATGCATAACATTTCTAACAAACATTTTAATATCAACCACTGTCTCGCTCGGGTTAGAAACCTGAGCCAGAATAAAAGTTAGGCAATGTTCTAACAATGATATCTGTGCTGCAGTCAACTCTTTGCTTGAAATATTGTATACTACTGATTTACTGGATCTGTCCATGTCATTTTCAACGTTTGTGTTCTGCTGTCCTCCATTAAGCGTTGCCTCTTCCTTCTTCGACTCAGAGATCGTGGGTGACGTGACTTCTCTCTCTCTGATGAATCGGTAGAGGTAAAGGGAGCATCTCTGTGGAGCCAGTCATATTTGACAATTTCGGCCGTACATCCACCGGCTTGACTGCAAAATATCCCAAATAAACTAAAACAATGAGTGAGAAGGTCACACAAAAAAATCAGTAAAAACTAAATGAAAACTCCAGCCAAGCTGGAACTTCTAATGAGTGACCTCTCAAACCTCTTGAATCAGAGGGACATGGGATATAGAAAAGACTGGGAAGAGAGACTGGATAAGCAATTTACAAGGAAACATTGAGAAGACATATGTATGGCTCTCCAGTATGCAATAAAGTCTAGAAGATTTTGGATTTTTTTTATGTGCTTACATGAATATTTTTATACCCCAAGCAGACTCCAAAGAATTTTTCCTTAGGTATATGACAAATGTTGCAGATGTGATGGGGAAGAAAGTCGTAATTGGGAACATATGTTTTGCGAGTGTACTGCATTGACAGACATTAAGAATTCCCTTTAGAGTACTCAAAAAACTCCCTCCTCTGCCTCAACAAGCAAAATTAGATCGCTAGTGAAAAACTCCAAAGCCAGTTATGAGTTGAAACTAGCCTCCAAAACAAAGGGAAACTACAAGTCCTTCTTCAGTTATGTTAGGAACCTCCATGGCAAATCTTAAGTTTGTTCTGAATTAGTACTTAATGGTACCACTTACAGTGATCCTGTCGACTTAGCCAACCTACTAGCTGATAGGTTCAGCACAACCTTTACACCCTTATCACCTCCCAAAGGCCAAGTCAACATCCCCGATACTTGTCCCACACCTCACATCTCCATAGATCAAGTGTTAAAGGCCCTTATCCACGGCAAAGAACACAGCTTCCATGGGACCTGATAATATCCCAACACTGTATTATGCACCATCTCCAGCAAGAACTAGCTTCGCCAACACATCCTATTCAACCACAGCCTAATTACAGGCTTCATTCCAGCAGAGTGGAAAACCACCATTGTCATCCCCTTGCACAAATGTGGTGCCACTACTGACCTGGGAAACTATCACCCCATTAGCCTGACAAGATTGATCTGTAAAGCCATGGAGCGTATTATTATGAATCTCATAAACAAGAACATAGGCAATCTCCAAACACTCAACCCAATCCAATTCAGATTTGTCAGGGGCAGAGTTTGTCTATTGAACCTAGTAGACTTCTTTGAGACTGTCACCAAGGCCCTGGATGAGGGAAAGTCAGTACATACAGCTTACCTTGACCTGGCCAAGGCCTTTGACACAATTCCCCACTTGGGCATCATTGAAAAGCTAACAACTTGGTGTTAATCCCTATCTCATCAGATGGATGGCCAACTGGCTCACAGACAGGACTCACAAGGTCAAAATAGGTGCCACCACCTCTGACATCAGACCTGTCACTAGTGGTGTTCCCCAGGGATCTGTCCTGGGACCCCTACTGTTTGGCATCTACTTCTCAAGAGGTCCCAAGACCAAGGGCCTGTGGCTGACCAAGTTTGTGGATGACTGGAAGTAGCGTGACATCACCGACTCCAGAAGTGACATTAACATAATGCACAAGGGTCTCACAGCTACAAATAACTGGTGCCAAAGTCATGGCCTTAAGTTAAACGCAAAAAAATGTATTATCATACCATTTGGCAAAAACACAGTCCCTACTGTGTACACAACCCGTGGTGAGAGACCTGGGTACTCAGGTTGACAACAATCTCACATTCAACCATCATGTGGTGGCAATAGTTAGAAAAGCCTTTTACTTGGTTCATCTCATAAGTAAAGGGACTGCATCCAGAAAAAAGAAAGTTATTACCTCTCTGTATTCCTCCCTCATTAGACCTATAATTGAGTATAATGCCTCATTTGGTATGTACCTCTCCAAACACCTGCACCAACTGGAAAGGCCACAGAAATACCTCACAAAGAGAATCCATGGCTTCCAACACCTATCTTATGCAGACAGGCTCAGATCACTTTCACTTTACATGGTATCATACAATTGCTCAGAGGTGATCTGTGTCTTGCCTGGAAGGCAATATCGGATCCTACCCTACTAGAGAGTTCCATATCCGTAAGTCTAACTCCTCACGCATTACCCACTTGATAGACCTAAATCTAATATGCAGCATCAACGAAACCTGCTGGAGAGACAGGTTCGTCTCCCACAGGCTGCCCCATCTCTGGAATAGACTTCTCATACATGTCAAACAGAGTACCTCGCTGACCCTCTTCAAGCACAACCTTGATGAGTGGATGGGAAATCACAAATTTGACCCAAGGTTTCCATCTTTCTCCCTTACTGACAGGGGTGACAGGTGCTGACTGAGGTTTCTTTTTTGGGCATAAACTCTTGGATAGGCTTGTAAGGGCCCCAGGGCCATTAGAATAGTAACCTCCTATGATCCTATCAGAAATATTGGGTGACCAAATGGGTTTAACTAAGGAAACAGGTTCATAGGTGTGTACTAGGCTAATGGCCCTGGAGCATTTACAAGCCTAGCACACAGGATTACCTTGACATCATGCCACCCAACCTTATTGATTATTATCAACCTTAATAATTCGTCTGAGCTGAGACACAGGATTTGAAATGCCTAGACATAGTAAAAGCCTTGTTAATTTTAATTCTGCTGGGTGCCAAAAAGCAATTACTAGAAAATGGAAATCAAAAGTCTAAACCAACTATATCTGAAGTACTGAATATTGTAATAGAACTGGAAGTGAGATCTTTAGAAAAGCATAGGAGCAACTTACATAACAAAAATGGAAACGGTAGTAACAAAACACGCAGAATGTTTTGGAGGATGAATGAGGTTTAAGGGAAGGCAATTTATGTAATTGTGGATTGATGACCGTTATGTAGATGAACAAATGTGATGTATAATATTTCTAACTGGCAACAGGTTGATATGGTTTGTTTTCTTTTACATAAGTTTAGGTTTACCTATGTCTTAATTGATAATTCAATAAAAGAGTTATACAAAATAAGTTGTATACAAGATACACATCATTATGTCAATTCATACTGCTCTAAATCATATTACATGTTACCTCATCATTTCTCAAGAATTACCTTGATGTTTATATGTTTGTCTTATATACCTTAAAGCTTCTAGAGCTTTCTTCTCAGAACTCTAATGAAAATGTGCTCTTGGCTAGATGTACATTCACAGTCATGAAATGAACATAAATATAATGATCTGATGAATCCATTTTACTTTGTGTTGCAAGTCCTCAGTGACAAACTTTGCTAAAATGTGGCCATCTACAAGCAGAACTCTACTTTAAAGAGGCTTGTGACTATTCAGTGACTTCACAGTTCACAGACGGTGGGAAATATTTGGCTCTTGTACCACCACTGAATGAACTCTGTGCATATTTACTAGTGACTATGAGACTTTTCTACTTACCAAAATACACTTCCCTGGTTGCCTAACCAGCACAGTTAACCATTTCCATATAATTAACACTAGTATAACACATGCACACAGAAAATATAATGGAAATTACCCAGGTGCACAAGTTTATAGCAGCCTGTCTAGATAACTGCATTTTTGCAATATACTTTTTGTGATACTGTACAGAAATTCAGAAATGTTCATCTATGCTACAAGTGTTTGGTTTTGTTTTACAACAGTACCCCACTGGATGCGTAGTAGCAAGGCCTGCCCAAACCCTACCTAACACCGAGCACCAGGTGACGTTTTTGTAAATTTATGAATAAACATGTTGATGTTTTTTTTCGTCCGGATGAACATTCATTTGGGATTGTGAGCATGTGCAAAGCATATAGTGTGGACTTGTTAACAAGTTGTTATAATAACAGGATTTGTGTAAGCATGCATTTTTTGAAGGACATGAAATCTGAAACACAAATGTATGTCACTATTTACTGACTTATCTCCTCAGTGATTTGCCAGAAAACCACACATTTTATGAGGAACAGACCAGAAATACGAGGCAAAAATCTGGAGACTCTCTGAAAATCCAGACAGTTGAGGGGTATGTAATACAGTCACGCAGTTATTCTTTTGCATCAGTGTAAATGGATGCAGTAATTGTTTCCCTTTTTGAAAATGTTACCAGGGATGTTGTACCACTCAACCCTATAACAATAAAAATAGTAGTACTAAGCCTTAAAAATCAAAGCAGAAGGTCAGAAACAGAAGCACTTTATTTTTCACAATGGACGTTATTCCCATACTAGACCCTATAAAATTTAGTGATGACATGGTATCTTTATATAGGCTTAGTTCAGACTTTTTAAGTGTCCACAACTTTACAGAATGTCCAGTTTTGTGGCTCATATTTTGGTAGATGCCTCCTGAAATTAGTGGTTTTCTGGCACATCACTGTGGACAGAATTGACTAAGTATTGAAAGATTAAGTGTCAAACTTTTTATCATTCAGAAAATACATCCCAATTCAAACTGTTATTCTACTGACTTTCTAAGTTTGTAGGGGAAATATTTAGTTTCGGACTTCAGGTCTTTCTTTCCCCTCCCCCATGTTAACTTTGGTTTTGTCCAAAATTTATGTCTCAACAGTTGAGAGGAATGACTTAGTTTATTTATTTAATAAAGTATGTCCCAACTGCCAGGTCTAACTTTATGAATAAAATCAGTACATCTACAGGAACACAAATGGACAAAAGTAGCAAAACTAAAGAAGGGAAAAGAGCATATCCTCTTTGGTTGCTGGCAGTTTCCCTAACAACTGGTCTCAGCTTCTTCCCCAAAGGCATGATAGCTAACAAAAATCCAATGCGCACCTTTAAAGTAAAAACAAAACAGTAAAAATAATTTCTACACACTTTTACACTGCCATATTCTCCAGTTGCCTAGATTTCCTTATGGTTTTTCCTTCATAAGTCGATGGCATTTTTACTTTGTTTGGTCTTAGTGTCTTTTACAGCTCTCCTAACATTTGCTTTCTTTAACTTCTTAGAAGAAGTTGTAATATATTTTTTACTTATTGTTTTACTTTCTGATTTTTTGAATGTATTTTTAGTTCACTGGAATTGTTGCTTAGCAGTCCGGTACTTTAAGGATTCTTTTGGTCTGTTTTATCTATATGTCAATCAACAAGCAATGTATGTATGCATGATGTCACAGGCTAATCTGTATGGCATGTCAATTAGGCATTATTTGCATACTACATCACAGCCACTAGGGATGTCAATCACTCAGGACATGCCTAATTCTGTGTGAAACAGCCAATGAGGTACTGCTGTAAAACAAAGCCAATTATTCTTGCAGATGTCTCACTTTGCCTTACCCCAACATTTGTTTCCTCCCTCCCCATGGCAAAAACAATACTTCAGGTTGTACTTCCAGAAAATGATGACACTAAAAGTGTCCAGTTCTTGAAACCCTAGTGTATTCCATTCATTTTTTGGTATGTGTTAATCAGCAAAAAACATATCTGCAGGAGGCAGTCTTACATTTTTATAACCTTTTTAGTCAAGCCCAAACATATCTCTCTCTTTTTTTGTTAGAGACCCGCCCTTTTCCACACCTAACCTGCAATGACGTATACATTATTGACCATGTTCCCTCTGACTCACCTTGAGTACTCCAATAGCGCCTTAATGAGGAGTTGCACAAATGACTCATCACTGGGTGGGCCTCCCAATTTGTCAGGGTCTAAGCCTTGTGGCTAACCCATTCATAAAGGCTGAATGGTGAGGGTCATACAAGGAGAGGGAGAAAGGTGCAAGACACCTTCAAACTGCAAATAACCAGACAAAGTCTCTAATCAATGAAGCTATGTGTTGTGATGTCATTGCAGCATGCATGTACATGTACATCACAGACTGGAGACATCACTATCCTTTCAACTTGTGGTAATCCATAAGATCAGTGGCCTCTATCACAGGTCACACTTAATGTGGCTTTCTATTAATGTACTCCACCATTCTATCCCTGACCATTGCTGGCTTTCAGCATACAGGTCTTACACTCCTCACTCTATGCACACCCCAGTAGCTCTTTACTGGATGATCCCAGGCAGGACCCTTCATGGAGTGAGCCTCCATTGCTGGGGGTTTAAACCTTTTGTATAACCTATTTAAAAGGGCCAGGGAGTGGAGACTCGTATAGTGAGCTGTGGAAGGGTATAGGGTGCAATTAGAGTGCAGATGGCTAGTCAAAGTCACCAACCAGAGAAACTGTCTGTAGCTATGTCACTGTGCAGGCTGCATCTGAACATCTCAGACTGGACATCTGTCACAGTCTCTTTAACCTACAGTCGTTTGCCATTTGTAATGACTCTGCAAGAGGTTACACAACTGTGTTACGTCTCACATCTTAGTTCCAGGACACAGAAACTTTCTAGTGGCTGCTTTATCTTATACCCCCATACCACCCTTTCAATATACCTGAACTGCTCCTAAATCTGGGTTGGCACTGGCACAAAGCCTTGCTTTTGTGCAAGTAGGCTGACTCATTTTTTTTTAATAGCAAGGAACATAATACTATTACTTTTATCAAGACAAGCACTTGCAAACGTCTATAAACACTTAAGTAATTATGCTAATAAATGGCATTGACATGGTGACTTTCAAGCACAGTATGTTAGATGTGTCTTCTAAAATAAGTAGCCTATATTTTACAATGGATTTAAGCTGACAGAGGACTGGAAACTAAAGAACTAATCATCCAATAGCAGATCACCTTCCACTAGATAAGCAAGAAGTTAGAGATTGCACTACAGCAACCAAAATGAAGATAAGGATTGCCAGTATGAGACACGTGCTACAGTGAGATTCAGACAAACAAGAGTGTTAAAGTGTCAACTTGTTGCTCTACACCATCCTCCATGAGCAGTACCAGGGGAAATAACTACAGCCCACATGAACGAGAGGTCAGAAGTTGGTAGCAACATATAAGAAGGGACTCCCAAGTCAGATCCAAATTTAAATTAGATATAGACATCTGTGCTGGGAACACCTGCTTATGACAGACATTATGTCTTCTGATTTTGCTATACTCTATATGTCTGAAAAAATCTTAAATATTAGATAAGATAAATACCTAGTGCAAATGCTGATTCAAGCAACACATTTGTAATGCTACCTTAATGTGATTAGGTTGTAAAGAATGTCAGGAGTTCAGTATAAGTATCAAAGTGATTAGCAGTTATGAACAGGTGGGTAAGAATATATTTTCCATGTATCCCTTGATGTTGTACATCTTCAAAAAAAGCAAATAAACATTCTAAGTACAAACAAAACAGAAAAAAAGCTTGAAAGGAGGAGGTTCTGTCTATGAGCAATGCACAAAACAGTCTAGCTTCATTTCAAGGTAGCTTAAGGATGAGTTCAATGTGTATTCCAGAGTAGCAGGGCAACACATGTATAAGGGTACATCAGAATTTTTTTTTTATTTCATAACCTATAGGGTAGCAACTTAGCCCGTGACAACTACTGCTCGGATAAACATTCCATGAGTAATAAAACAAAATCTTGAAATTCTGAATGTGAAAAGATGCAGGCGAAGTACAGCTGTGTAAATAAACTTACCTTAACAGTAGATATTCCAATAATCACTGCTGCGGTAGCCTAAGCAATATAGGTTACATCCTGCAAAAATATAACAGCCAGCCAGCTTCCAAAGCTTTAAGGTATGTTCCACGCATCCAAACTACTACTCAGCTTGAGGTGAACTGACTAAAAAGACAGTTTTGAGCACCAAGCCCTTCAGAGATTTTACAACAGAGAGATTGAAGCTGAACCGTGAAAGCACAATGTTATGAACAACAAAAAATAAAAAATGCACCAAAGCCCAAACCTCATGAGTAATTAATTTATTATACAAAACTAAATTTTCTTATCCCAAAATACATAACACCAGGGACTTCATCAGAGTTTCAACAACAACCAAACCTTGCACTTAAATAGCCAATATTGACCAGTCATATAATGCAGTCAATCAAACCAAGTAATTATCAAAACAATTAATCAAGCCAACAGAATACATTAAATGTAATCCCGTCTCCTGCAGAAGACAATTAAAAAGTATTTAAAAACAATTGTTTACACACACACACACACACACACACACACACACACACACATATATATATTATAATATAAACATAAAATACATTGTCAACCCACGCAAATAAACATTATTATTAACATTATTGTAAAGATGTCTCAAACCAATATTTTAAATACAATCAGAATTTCAAAGTCCTATCCTTAAGAATACTAACCAATTAAAGGGAATCATTAATACCTAGTTCATTATAAGCATTAAGAATAGCTGCCACATCAGTTCCTTTTGCTCCAGCAAATTCTCAAAGTCCCCACCTCTTTTATTACTGACAACCCAGTCAATAACAAAAAAGATGAATCTTATAAATTCAGGGGCATTTCAATAAATGCCTATAAAGAGCTTTACTCTGTCTGCCCTTCTCAATATCATACAGGTGCTCATAACTTTTCTCCTTAAATTTCCTTTTAGTTTTCTCAATGTAAAATGCTGGACAAGAAGCACAGGTGGCTAAATACACTATCCTAGTAGAGTCAAAGTTGCAACTTCCAGGACATCATAAGATCCTATTATAACCTTCCACACCAACACAGGATCCATCAACAACAAAAGTACAATATTTACAGCATCCACATTTTCCAATTTTTGACCCAACAGTTTTACATAAACTGACCCAAATGATTTTTTATGTTCTTATCTCTACTGCATGTAACCAGTGAGGAATCATCTAATACAGTCTTGAGTTTAACAGGTAGTATTACATTCCACATCTTTTTAAGTACGTTGGCCACCAATAAAGCATTCCTGTTGTATAGTACAACCATAGCCCCTTTTTTATCCCTATCTTTCTCCCTGCTTCCAACTAACACCTTATTAACAACATTTCTATGCACTCTCAGTTCATTCTTACCAAGAAAAGGGACATAGTTACTACTTTCTCCCTGAAAATTTCATCCTTGATTTCCAATAATAGACGGCCCAGATAACATCTTTCTTTAAATGTATCAATCAATTTTGTCTAACTCACCAAAAAAATGTTTGACTGTCAGAAACTAATCTCGAGAGATGTACCATCTGCCCTTTAATTTATTTTTTGGAAAAGGGGAAGACAACTGTGATAGAGGGAAAATGATTTAGCATGTCTCCTTATGGAAAATGTTGGATAAATATCTCATTTGCACCTTATCCTTACTAAGGGTGACATCAAGATGACTGATTTTATCCATATCAAATGTGTAAGTAAACTTTAAAAAGTTAGCTGTCTGACTAAAGAGTCAACAAATTCCAAAAACGATGCTACATCCTCCTCCCACAGAATAAGGATGTCATTTAAGAACACAAAATACTGAAAAATCATTCCAAAAAATGGTGGACCAAGCACAAACTCATTTTCCCACTCAGCTAGAAGCAAGTTCACAAATATAGGGGCACACTTTCTTCCCATCCCAACACCTGACATCTGATGATAATATTCACCTTCGAAAAAAAAATTGTTGTTCAAAACCAAATCCAAAAACTCAAGCATCACTAAAATATCAATGTTCGCCATAGTCCAATCATCCTTCAAACTATTACAAAAATGTTGGAACACAACATTGTACGGTATAACAGAAAAAAAAATTAACAAGATCAACTATCGCAAATAAAACATCACCATTAAATGGAATACCACCAAGTACTTGTAGCAAGAATCCCACACTATGTGCACCATCTTTTCCAATAAATGCTTACAGTGAAAATCAATAAATGCAGCCAAAGGTTCCATTTTAGATCTACCTGCTGCAACTATCGGCCTCAAAGGTGAATCATGAACATTCCTGTGTATTTTTGGAATTCTGAAGATAGACGGGATGACAGTTTTTTAACATTCACAAATTCAGACGCTTGATCTGAAATACTGACCTGACTTAACATGTAAAAATTGGCATAAGCGACATTTATGTCACGCTTAGAAACCACACTATATGTGTTTACATCATTTAAAATGTCAAACATTTTGCTAGAATAATGCAAATTTACCAATCCACCACCCTTATTGGGTTCCATTACCTTGATATTGTTATTACCCATTCTACCATTTTGTGGAATGATTTTTTTCAGTAGTTTAGGTTATTGGATGACATACTTCTAGATTCCAACCCTTTTCAAAAAGCCACAGATGAAGCCAAGGACATGGTACAGTGGGCCTTGACCCTGTCTGGAACAGTTTTGTTGTGGTGGGTATAAAAAAGGTAAAAGCATAAGACGACCATTTGGAAGTAGTTAGCTTTGACACAGGTTGCCCTTTCTTCTTCCTACTTTCACAAGAAATGAACTAAATTCCGCCAAGATAGTTTCTGACTTGTCTGTGGACATCCAAAGTATGGAGAATCCTTTCTCCCTCATTTTTAAGTTTATTAAAGAAACTGGAGAGATGGATCATTTGGCTCCACAAGCAAAGTCCAAGGCAGCTTTGATAGCTTACTGTTTTGGAACAGAGAGGAGGAGGCCTTCATTTATGAATATTTGCTGTCTCCACCAAGTGACTTCTCTTCAGACAAACCCCAACACTGGGATATGAAAAGACAAAGGCTTCTGATGCTCAGGCCAAAGAGATTTCAGATACCATTGTATCTTTCCATGTGGAGTCTTGCCATGGGTATCATGAGAATCATAGATCCCAAGAGACCTAGCCTAAGGTATTCCCCCACACTGACCAAACTCTGAGTGGAAAACCTTAGAAATAGATCAAGATGTAGATATTTTTTTCCTGTGGTAGAAAAGCTCTTTGAACGGAGGTGTCTAGCTGACATGCCAGGAATACAATTGTGTGTGAGAGAGTCAAAAAAGACTTTTGAATGTTCTCTTGGAAACCCAGCTTGTGTAAGAGATCTCTCACCCAAGTGAGAGATTCCTGACACTTTGAAAAAGACTGTTCAAAGATAAGCATGTCTAAATATGGAAAAATATGGATACTGTGTAACCTGCAATGAGCTATAACTGGAGCTTGTCATTTGTGAACACTCTTGGTGCACTGGGTAGTCCAAAGTGTAAGGCAGAGAACTGATAATGTGATCTAGACACACAAAACCTTAAGAAATGCATGAAGTCCGGATAAATAGGGATGTGATGATAAGCATCATTTTAATCTAGTGTTACCAGGAAACATGAAAAAGGAAGAAGAGGTAACAGGTTGTGAAGTGACAGATCTTGAACTTGGGCACTATTTGAAACAGGTTTCGGAAAGAAAGATCCAGAACTGGTTTCCAAGCAATCTTGTCTTATGACAGTCTGTTAAAACACAAACCTACAGCTTTAAAATAACTTTCCTGAACAGGAGAGTGTTAATAAATAATAAATATTTTAAAATGGAAGCTTTTTTCCCAAAGAAAGCCTCAGAGGAGCATATTCTTCAGCATCAGGAAAGCTCTGAAGGACTTGGTGCTCAAACCTGACTTTTTTAGTTAGCTCAGCTTGAGTTAACGATTTGGGCATGTGGAATGTGCCCTAAAGCTTTGGAAGCTGGCCGGCAGTTATATCCTTGCAGGATATAACCCATATAGCTAAGGCTACTGCAGCAGTGATCAATATGAAGAACATCACAAAGTATACTTACGTTACTAATGCAATTAAATTCTCTGAATAAAGTTGCCACACTTTATACTCTCAGATCTGCACAAGATAGATATATAATGCCATTTACACCATGCCAGGAATTTCAAAGAGAAAGACAGCCATAAAAAGTCATCAAAATTCTGTTTGACTCAGGACACTAATACTGCATGTAACTCTCAGTCTGCAGCAGCCACAGCATGTCGGTATACACAAAAAAGCAAACAGATTGCAAACAGTTTCTAATCATAACAATACTATGAAACAACAATAAATTTCACTTTAAAGTGACACGCTCAACTAAACAGACACTCAACATAAAGTTTTACAAAAAGCAAGAAAGTCATTCTTTGATGGCTTTTCATTGTATATTGAGAAAAAATACATAAACTATGATGTCTGTCGTTTATTTTTCTTAATTATAACAAGAATTATTGAGGTGTCACACATTAAGCCACTTAACCAGCTTACACTGTTGTTCAGGTCTACAATTTTCATTCTACATGACAAGCACACACAACACATGCTCCTACACAAACTAGCTCCTGTATCACACAGTCAGCCACCAGATTATATAACATATAGCATATATCTAATCAAATCAATTAATTCTGCTTCACATAATTAAATGTGGAGCACATGAGAAAACTATTATCAGATAGTAAATAATCCTGTGACCATTCGGCTCTTTGCTTGACACTGTTTTTCATGAAGTTGAATAATGTTAACAAAGGGATTGTGAATGCTCACTACTCAAACACCACAAAATGAAAGCCACATAAAGCATTAACATTTTACCTGGTATTATAAGACATAATAACAGCCAAAGGTTGGACTTAAGCAAGGTTTACTTCCTCCTGGTCAATGCATTTGATCCCTTGGGGTTCATCCTTTGGTCTAAACCTGGGTATTCTGGAGTAAATCCTGAATAATCATCTAGAAATGCATGTACAGGTCCCATATCCCTGACAGGCACTACAGCTATAACACGGACTGTATAAAGGGAGTGATCCAGTTATGAAAGCTGAGTTCGCTTAAATCGCATATTTCACTTCTGTAAGATTAATTACCTTCTATTCGTTCACATAGTTTATGTATGCGTTGCATGGGACAGCTTTCACACACTGGCACTTGAACTTTGGGAGTTTGGAGATTTGCAGCTACCGTGAAAGCTTGCTTCAGTGTCATCATTATTTCATCAACCTAAATGAAAAAAAAACTTTTAAAATCAATAACGTAGCAATCATCTAAACAAATAATACAACAGACGGTTTTATGTACATTTAGTAAGAAAAAAATACATATATTTCCAAAACAATATGGCACATATTTTATATTTACAAATAAAAGGTACACTGCACAGCAATACATTACATTCTGCTTCTCTAAAATTCTGACAGCAAAGAACACTTTTTTAAGCATCTCCTACACTTTCATAAAAATTAAACAAAAGCATTCCTGACACTGTTAGTAAGAATCAACAAAATATGACAAAAGAAATCCACGGAGTGCAATAAGTTCATGGGAGCCTGAAGTGGAGGACAGCTGCACCCCACATGTTGGACTCCTCACTGCATATTCCTGTAACACTACATTTGAAGGCTGCTTAGCAAAAGAAGATCACCCACTACTGGCATACAGTTACATCAGAAAACCACAGCAAAGTAGTCACTGATCTTACACCACAGGGTACACCTGTAATTACTGCCTATGCATCTAATTACCTGCACCCTGGTTAAGATCACAGGACCATGTAAAGTAGTACTCCACCCTAAATCCTCCAGTGCTGAAGCAGCAGTGGTGTCTACTGTATATAAGAAAACACATTTCATACCTAGTCAACAACTGGCTATGTACCTGTGCCAGGTACTGTTACTTTTTTGTTATACTGTGTGGACATGTACAATGCCAGAAACCTAAATGATTTGCTAAAAAATCCTCAAACTAACAGAAATACCACTAATGATTTTCTAGTATAAACTGACACTACCTTGAACTTGCTGTTCCAAGTGCTACAAATGTTTTGATTCTACTTATGGAAGTTCTGAAACACCAACCAATATGTTTCTTCACTTCAACAAAGAAGATTACCTATCCTTACTGGCATTTTTTAGTTGTGGGAGTGTACTTTAAGCCATCAAATACCTTATACCTACTCCCACAAAATACCCATCCAATGCAGTGATTTTTTCCAACCTCATCCTCTTCCCAATAATCTGTCCATCTCAAGAGCAGTTGTTCAGGACCTTATTGGTGACTCCCTTAACATTTCGATCATGCTAGCAGTCCAGCATTATATAGGGATTTTCTTAAATGCATGTTGATTCCAATAATTTTTAACAGGTGCTTGAACAGAGATACTACCACACTAAAGCACACCCAATGTCAGTAGTGGGACCAACCTTTAAAAAACAGCAGAGGATATGGAAGTAAAGGTCACCCTTAGTACAGGTGACCTCAGGATCCCCAGAGAGATAATGAAGCAAAAGGAATAACTTTATAAAAGGATGTAGAATGTTGGTAGCTCAGTACTGTTGCTAACATGATTTGTATTTTCAAAGGATTGTGATAAGAGATGAAATACATTTTACACATTGCTTTTCTACTATATTTTTAGTACTGCTAGTACTTAAAAATGATAAAAAATACCTTTACAACTATAGTAAAGGAAACCAGCTGGTGGGAGGTTCTCTCTCGGCTCAGTTCCACTAAAGTCATCACAGCTAAGGACTGCTAAGAAAGAAGAAATGTGAAAGAAAAGCAGGACAGAAGTTTGGCAAGCACCATTTAACTGATTACTGTTCTTTTACCATGCACAGCATTGCAAACATGAGGTGCATGCCTCTACTCACCATCTTCCTGCAGGGTTACAACTCAAGCCACACTAATGAAGTATAGCAATGCTGACATGAGCAAATGCAAAAAGCCTCATAAAAGCAGTAATTCTAAGAATAAATGCACCAAGACATATTGCTTTAGCATATTAGTGTAAATATCAGATTTGTGAAAGAAGTGTCTACTTTGAGACTGCAGTTCCAAAATAATAGATATATATTCTGCTTTACAAGTGGACCTTCCTTTATGTGGTCCCAAAGGTTGTGTTCTTTACCAATCAGAATTTGGTAAAAAATAAAATATCCACTGCTTGAAAATATCTGCATTCCCATTCTGATACATGCCATATTTAGTGAAGCTGCACAGGTCCAACACAAGATTCTCATCCCCTTAAAAACAATGAAAAGGCAAAAGTATAACCATCTGCCTTTCTCTAAGGAGCTTGTTCACTGTTCTCTTTCAGCAGAATTGGGTCATTTTTAACAGCTCTGCAAAGAGCTTCTAGACCATGAGCAGAGTCTTTTTCTCTGGAAGGACTCAACTCTGCAAAGATATAATCAACAGTGAATATCACTAGAATCCACCAGCCTATGGTGAAGGCTTTCCAAGCTGGAGCAAAATCAGAAACATGACTTCCCACAACCAGTCTTACGTGTTTTTAAGACTGTGACTGTTGAACCAGTGAAGTCATCCTTCTGAAAGACTTAGGTTTTAATAAACATCTTTATTAAATCACAGCTAATAGTGGCACAGGTACACATATGGCAATACAGAAGAAAGCAAAACATTGCAACATTTTGATATACTATACGTTTCTTTTTTAACAATCATCATTCACTGTGACACTACATAAATTGTTTAATTTATTTTTTCCCTTAAACCTCACACACTCTTCCAAAAGTACAGTTTTGTACCTACCATAAATGTAGATGTCCGAACTGGATAGCATCTGCAGTCATAACAAGTTTTGCCCCAGATGCCAGTAGCCCTCTTGCAGGCTAAAATTACATATATACAAACAATACACCATAAAAGCTCACAACAGCTAGCTATTAGGAGGGTATATAGAGGCAAAAAATAATGCTTAATGCTTGTATGCAGAGGTCAAAGCAGCGCCTCAATAATGTGTTTTTGGTTGCCCTCAAGAGAAAGCTGTGGTAGTGTGTGGCTGCCCTTGTAGAATGAGGTCTTATGTTCTGTGGAATGGTTTTCCATGGAAGGGAGTAACAGTATCGTATGCAATTTCCTATCCATTTGGGCATAAATGTAGGATTAGTCCTCATGGACACTCTATCTTGGTGGAAGATTAGGTTTATTCTTAGTTTGACTGAGGAACTGCCTGAGCAAAGGAAAGAAAAAAAAAACAGGTGGATCAAAGCTTCTGCTGAATAGCTGCTGATGCATGTCTTAATGGAGGAGTAGGACAGGCCTGAATGAAATCCTAGGTCTGGGCTGGTGTTGTGATGGTCTGGCTTGGTTGACATCTGCCTGGAAGGGACTGCCTGAGGACCTCCTGCATGCCTGAGCCCTATAGGAATGGGATTTTTAAGATTGGAATTTCTGGACTGTGTCTGTTCTAGACTGTGTCTGTGTTGGGTTCCCAAATTCTTTATGTTTAGTGTATGGTGTAGGTTGGATTGCGTCTGATGCATGATGCAAGATTATGCATGGCAGAAATTTTTCAAGGCCCTGCAGAAATTTTCAGTTTTAGTGCTTGTCAAGTTTGGAAGTGCCAAGTGTTTTTCTGTAGTGTTTGTTTTCTGTGATCTGGTTGTGTCAATTGTAATTCTGTGTTATCAATTTGTAAGGATGTCAGCCTGTTTTTTTGTATGTGTGTTTTTGACTTGTTTATGATCCCAGTCCTTGTAGCAAGTAAATGACCATCTGTCCCTGTTGTCAGCTTGCTGTCTTTTGTAGCTTGTTCTTTTCGTCCAGGTATGTAGGTGGTTGAAAATTCTGTAGTCTTCTGCAAGGACAATGATATGATGCCAGGCATGCATTGTAGATACTCTGAAGCAGTAGATAAGCCAAAGGGCAATGCTGAGAATGTTAACTGATCACATTGTATCATGTAATGAAACTGACAGTTTAAAGTAGCTGAGAGGAAGTAGCTGAGTGTGAACCTTTTTACCCATCATGTCTAATGACCTTGCTTCCCTTTCAGGAAAGGGAATAGGGTTTTAGCTGTGGTGGCAGCTACTGCCTTGGGACCCTGGGATAGTTTTCTGGGTCTGCAAAAGTGGGAGCCTTGTAAAGGTGGTGATGAGTATCCTGCAACCCTGTAAATCTGTCCTGGTTTGGCAGGGGCTGGGGTGAGAATCTGGGCGGGCAAACATCATTGAAAGCATCATCCTTCAGCATCCGAATTCAAAAATGGAGAAAGGAGCCGTAGTCTTGCTGCTTTGCTTTGGGAAGGGCCTGGATGGACATGGCTGCTGGCCGTTGAGTCTAGCAGCACCACTGGGTGTAGAGACATCCAAGGGGATGGTGTCTGATAAGTCAACCACCGTAGGGTAAAATTTCTGAGGATTCATTCAAAGAGTTGCAGGGGCCTCAGTTGTAAGAAATAGGTTCAGCTGTACTTTGAAGATTGGGAGGATCGGGGGCGGAGTGCATAAAAAATCAGTGCAAAAAAAAAAAACTGTTCAAAGCTCGACGACCCGACGCCGAGCGTTTCCGGGGTTGAAAGAGGCACAGGCGAACAGGCTGCTAGACAGTAAGAGAAATCTTTATGAGGTATTTGTTTGTTTCAGGTTAAAAAATTGTTAACTTTTTTTTCGACATCGGCTGAGGCAAGAAAGAGTCTAGTAATCTCTCTGATCACCCCGGCCGCACTTAAACAGCTTCTGCTTCACTACACGGCGGCAAGAAAAGACTGAATGGCCGGCGCCGGCTGATGCTTTTATACCCAAACCCAACAGAGATGACGCGGGTGGAGTGCGACATCAATCCGGCCGACTGCAGGGCTGCCTGACGACAGGACAACCCACTTGTTAACTATTTTGCATATATTTTCCCAAAGATTCCATTTACATCTATCTAATTTGCTCTTTCCCTTTTCTAAGAATCCCACTTTCAGTTCTTTTTATCTCCTTTACAATATTAAATATTTCAGTTACAGTTGTTTTAGACTTGGATTTTCATTTTCTAGCAATTGCTTTTTTGGCAGCCAGTTGTATTAAACCTAGTAAGGCCTTACTATGCGTGGACAAGTCACAGCCCATATCCCTGCTCAAAAGAATCATTCCTTAGTTACAACTTACTCTTCCAACATTCCTGAAAAATATTCTGCAGGGATTTTTTTTAAATCTACCAACTCATTACATACGCAGACTCATGCTCCAATTACCTCTCTCATTCCCATCCGACCTCCAGGGTATAAAAACTTTGTTGCATAATTCGAAAACATAAAGATGTCTTACCATTGTACCTTGGCAAACTGCCTTTCCAGTTTCTCTTCACAATTTTTTCTAACCCCTTCTGATTGATTATAGTTATCAAGCAATATTTTATATGCCCTATTAATTATCTCTTTTTAACAGTTGCTTCTGTTCTAAACTCTACCATAGCTGGTCTTTCACTTAGCATTCCTCTATCCCTTACTTTGTGCCTGTATTCTGTTATTACTAACCTACAGTCCAAACTTCTGCTTGACCTTACTCCACTGTATTACATTTCCCCCTCTAGTTATTTGTCATAGTATCTTGCTTCATTTGCTAATTTTCTTCATAAAATCAGAAGGCAAAATCTATTGGTATTGGGGGATCTCCTAATTCATCTTGGGATCTTGTTCCTCTTACAAAACTGGGGTGCCCTACAAGACCTTACCTTAGAAGGTGGAAAAAAAGAAGTTATGTCTTATCATAACGTTCCATCTGAGTTGTTGATCTTCTTCCAGTCATCACTGATGGCTTCGGTTCTGAGCCCTCGGAACCGAGTCGGCCTTATGCCAAGCTTGTGTGCACCAAAAACTCTCAAGCTAAGCTGCTAGCCATAATGCTCTTTGCTCAGTTACCTCAGATCGAGTTTGCATGCAGCATATAGAGAAAGAATAAGCCAGAGGCCATCTCTGCGCAGAAACCCTAATACACCACGAAGACCCAGATCATCTGTCAGGAACCTTAGGAGGGGGTCGGTGGGAGGGTGTGATGACTGGAAAAAGATCAACAACTCAGATGGAACATTATGGTAAGACATAACTTCTTTATCTGAAGTTGTTAATCTTCTTCCCATTCATCACTGATGGGACAGAATCCCAAGCTACTTGGGGAATCTGGGTGGCCCTTATGGAAGAACATTCCTGAGAACCATTGAGCCAAAGGCCGCTCTTCCCTTGGAGATCAGATGCAATTTGGAATGCTTGATAAAAGTGTGGGGCTTAGCCCAAATGGCGGCTGCACAAATGTCATCCATGGAGGCCCTAGAGTGGATGGCAACAGATGCTGCAATAGCCCTAGTTGAGTGAGCTTTGATTTGGCCCAGCTTAGATCCCTCCGTAAGTGAATATGTGAAGGCAATGCAATTCCTGAGCCATTTAGACAAAGTAACCTTTGATACCGCATCTCCCATTCTAGCTCCCGCAAAGGAAAAGTACAGCTGGTCTGACATGCGGAATGATTTAGTTCTGTCCAGATAAACGCGTAATTGATTATGAACATCCAGTGAGTGTAGGCAGTATTCTCCCTTGTTAGAGTAATTTGGGAAAAACACAGGGAGCTCAATGGATTGGTTAATGGAAAAGTCAGAAACCACTCTGGGGAGGAAGGATGGGTTAATTCGAAGTGATACTCTGTCTTTATGAAAGATTAGATAAGGCCTCTTGATACATAATGCTTGTAATTCTGAAATTCGTCTTGCTGAAGTTATAGCCACCAGGAATAAGGATTGCCAAGAAAAGAATTTTAGATCACAGGTGGCAGCCGGATCAAAGGGGGGCAGAGAGAGAGCCTGCAGAACCCAGGACAAATTCCATGCCTCCACCGGCTGTCTGATGGGAGGCCTGCTGTGAAAAATACCCTAGAGGAAGGTCTTGCAAAAACGAGAGGAGAAATGTGGTACTCCTTCAGACCCGTTATGGAAGTTGGAAATAGCTGCTAGATGGACTCAGATGGTAGAAGCCGAGGCGAGGCACCTTTGTCGAAAAGCTCAGCCAAATAATGAAAAATAGTGGCTATGGGGGCTGAGAACAGGTCAAGCTCCTGATTACATGACCAAATAGAGTACCTTTTCCATTTATCCTTGTAAAGTTTTCTGGTGGATGGTTTATGAGAAGCCAAAATAACATCCCGGAAAAGGGAAGAAAGGGTTTCTTGCCTGGCAACAAACGGAAGTGGAGAAACCAAGCTGTCAGTTTGAGAGTGGACAGATTCGGAGGAGTCAGCCCTTGTGGGCGAGAAATTAGGTCCTGATGAGTGTCTAAGTTCCAAGGAGGTCGTAACAGATGACGTCGAAGGAAGGGGAACCACACTTGATGAGGCCAAAACAGAGCAATGAGGATCAATTTGCTTCTCAAACAAATAGCCTTCCGCAGAACAAGGGGGATCAGAGGAATCAGAGGGTACGCATAAAGGAGACCCGTGGGCCAATCATGGACTAGAGCATCTCTCGGTGAAACCCCGAGAGGGGGAAAGGGAGCAAAGTAGCTGCTGCATTTTGCATTTGAAAGGGAGGTGAAAAGGTCACAGCATGTCTGGCCCCAGCAACTGAAAATTTCTGTCGCCACACTTGGGTTGAGAGACCACTCGTGAGGCTGAAGAATGCATCTGCTCAGTCTGTCCTCAATCACGTTGGAGCTCCCTGGGATGCGGTTGGAAGCTATCGCCCACTGCCAGATTCTCATGGCTTCGTGACAAAGGGGGTAAGATTTGGTCCCTCCCTGTTTATGTACCAGACAATGGACATGTTGTCCGACTGGACAGCAATTGTTCCAAATGGAAGAAGCGGATGAAAAGCTTGCAATGCCAACAGCACAGCTCTTAACTCCAGGACATTGATATGCAAATTGACCTCTACATCAGACCACGTGCCTTGGACTGACTTTCCCTGGAAGTGCCCCCCCCCCCCCCCCCAATCAGGGAAGCATCCATGGTCACCATGCCACTGGGCTGTGGAACCTGGAAGGAACGACACCAAAGATTTTCATCTGTATGCATCCACCAGAGGAGATCTTGTTTGCAAAAGTTGGTGATGAGAATCTTTGAGCTCAGGGGGTGGAGACTGGGTATCCACTGGGCCTGAAGGAGCCATTGTAGTAATCTCATGTGTAGTCTGGCTAAGGGGACTATGGGGATGGCTGCAGTCATAGAGCTTAAGACTTGAAGAATCTCCCTTGCAGACACCTTGCTTTGGCAGAGTATCACCTGAACTTGTGCCCTGAGTCTCTGAAGCCTGTGGAGAGGAAGAGAGATTAGGCTTGACTGCGTGTTGAATACTGTCCCTATGAATTCCAGTTGTTGTGATGGTTGAATGTTTGATTTCTGCCAGTGTATGGTGATGCCTAATGACTCCGCTAGAACCAAAGTGTAGCAGAGGGCCCTGGCCGGAAGACGCTTGGTGGGGGCGGAGAGGAGCCAATCGTCTAGATATGGAAACACCTGGAATCCCTGAAGTCTCAGATGAGCTGTTACCACTGCAAGACATTTCGTGAACACTCTGGGGGCAGTCGAGAGACCAAAAGGCAGGGCTCTGAACTGATAGCGATTGGCTCCGAGCCGGAAGCAAAGGAGGCTCCTGGAGCGCTTGTCCATCTTGATATGGTAATACGCATCCCGGAGATCTATCGAGCACATCCACACACCCTCGTGCAGATAGGGGAGGATGGACTGAATTATGACCATGCGGAACTTGGTCTGAACTACTGATTTGTTTAGATGACTGAGATCTAGAATGGGCCTCCAGTCCCCTGTTGTCTTTGCCACCAAAAAGAATCTTGAGTAGAACCCTGATACGCACTGATCTGAGGGGACCTTTTGGATGGCTTGTTTTTGAAGTAGCTTTCGCATCTCAGAAGTTGCCTCCTCCCTTTGACTGGGTGGAACATCGGGAAGGGATTTTGGAGGTCTTGGATAGGATATTAGTGGAATATGGTAGCCTCTGGTAATGATACTCTGCACCCACTGATCATTCGTAATGGATAGTCAGGCATCTTGCTGCAGCAAGAAACGTGCCCCGACTGCTTCCTGAGGAAAGCAATTGGGCAGTGCCTCAGGAGCACTGATATGGTCTACCTGAGAAGGAATCTCTGGAGCCCTGGATCCAGGGACCCCCTCTGCCCTGAAAGGGACGTCTTCCATTATTGGAACCCCCTCTGCCTCTGGAGGAGTCCTCACTATGTGTGTCTCGGAAAGGACCTTGAGACTTCTTCTGCCACATCTTTCCACTCCTCTGATTCCTGGAGAATGAAGGCTGAGGTTTGGAAAAGCGTAGGTCAATATCAGACAAGGTTTTCCCATCTTGCTCACACCTGGCTAGTGTATCCTTGACCTTCACACCAAACAGAGCTGAAGGCTCAATAGGGACATTTAGAAAGGAAGATGTGAAGGAGTCCGCGAGGTCACAGATGCGCATCTAGGTGTGAAGTCTCATGACTACGCCTGCACCCGCAGCTCTAGCTGCTCCTTCGGTTGCGTGTGACAGCAACCTCATGGATGAATTAGATATGGATTCTAGGGTGGCAAGTTGGGAAGCAACCTTATCTCGTGCTCCATCCAATACTTGACCCACAAGGGTTCTGGAGAGTTCGGAGATAAGATTTCTCTGCAGCCTCGTAAAATGTGCCATAAATTTCAGAGACCTAACTGCGAAGGTCACTGACGCCAAGACTCACTTCCCTAACCTGTCCACTGCCCGGGACTCTCTGTTGGGTGGGTGAACAGCAGGACTCTCTTTTGCAAGGTCCTTTTTCGTGGCAGCCGCCACCACCATAGCGTCCACTGGCAAGCCTCTGGACCAATGGAGTTGATCCTCTGGAGGGGAGAGTACTTTGTCTGATCTCCTGGGGATGGCCTCAGTGGAGTCGGGGTTCTTTCAAGCGCATTGCACGATGAGTTTAGCCAGCTCATTGGCGGAGGGGGGGGGTCACCCAAGAAGTAGAGGGCCGAGAGCAAAAGGCCTGCAGGAATACGGATTCCTCTGAGGAAGGGGATGAGGACTTCCAGTCACCGCTCTGTTTCAAGATTTCCATGATGTCCCCAAAGGAGACATTATCAGGGGGCGACCATGGGGGACCCTTCCCCATCATCGTAGTCCATATCCTCTGTGAGTGACTCCTCCGGGGAGTCCGTGTGTTTCCTCTTACACATCGTTTCTGAGGGGGTTCTTAGGTGGGAACATCCGAAGAAGACTCGGAAAGTGAAATGCCCTGGACAGGGGTTTCCTGGGCCTTGCGCTCTCGGAGTCCTGGGGTGGTGGACTTTGACAGCTGCAGCTCAGAGGGAACTGGGGGAATAGCCAACTGTGGAGGATTGCTGGCAGCAAGCACTCTCTCCATCACCCTGAAAGCGAGCCCACCCTAAGAGGAATGGGAGCCCAGAACCAAAGAAGACAAAATCGGAACCGGGGTCACACGCTGCTCCAGACAGTCTGCCCCGGGGGACGAAGCCTCAATCAAGCTCAGAGCAGTAGTCACTCTCTGATCTGAAGTCGGAGCTGACATAACCATCAGAACCGACACCGGGACCAGGGGCTCACCCCCAAGCATGAGATGAAAAGGAAGAAGATTAACAACTTCAAATTATCTATCTACTCTTTCAGATTTCTAGACCAGACCTAGGGGCATCCAGGATATCCTGACATAGCTTATTCTTAAAGATGCAAAACCTAGACTACACTATCCTGCAGACTCGCACCTATGCCTGCTGTATTAGTCACAGTATCAGACCAGTAAAAAGTACACCAGGCCATATGAAAACCCACTCTAGAAATTATGAGACATGATATTCTGGAGTACCAGTGACTGAGGGAGTCCCGTCAGTTTTTCCAGGACCTGATCCACTAGGGAGAACTACAAATTGGACAGTTAAGAAGGATAATTAAAGGGCTTGAATCACATGGTTACACACCCTTTTGCCCATCTTTCCCCAAAACATGTATGCCTTATCAGGAAATATGTTACTGAAGATGCAATTCCTTATCATGAAATAAGGTAGTGAAGATGCAACTCCATTTTACTGAAGGCCTGTGGAGGGCCACTGCCTTCTTGTGAAGAAACACAGATGAGTTTTGATACTTTCTAGTCTTTATAAATGGCATTTTCCACTGGGGAGGGGGGAATGAAAAATGATACTTCATCCTTCTTCTTGCTCAGATACTGATTTAATCATTTCTGGAAGAGGGGAAGAGGACAGACCACAGTGGATGTTATCCTGACTATCTTCCCAAAGAAGGAGTCATCTGCAGTGGAGCTGATGGGAGGAATAGTCTTATTTTCCTTCTCCACTTCACAGACAAGGGAGGGATTCTGAACTCTATTAAGTCCCTTTTCCAGTAAACTGATGGTGATGGAGCCCTACCTCATTCCCTAGCTTCAGCAAAGACAGAACGGACACACTCAGAATGCAAAGAAGCAAGCATGTGAGAAGTGACTGATTGGTCAAGTGAAAGGCACCTGTAATAAAATGAAAAAAAAATGCATGAGGGAGTGCTGGTTGTGAGGGATTTGCGCTGAATAAGACCATGTTCAGAAAGGGGAAATTCTTGAAAACAAGAGAAGTAGCACAAGACATCAAAAAGTAATTGCGTATCTAATATTTATGCTGTACCTGTGGACCCAGCTGGTACAGGTGAACAAAGAAGAGTCTTCTTGACTACATCTATTAAATTTGACATGAACCAGGGAGGCCAGCAGACTATACAACTTGACTGCAAATGTTATCGCTGATCATTTGATTTCATTTGTTTGTTTTTAGTGCTTAAAAATCTAAACACTTTACAAACAAAAAATAAATTGAAAAAAATGGGGACTGTCACAATATGATTAACCATAGGATTAACTTTATACAGAGTGAATTGACAATTTAGGTGAACCCTCCTAAACAAATGGCAATAGAAGTAGAATTCAGGTAGACTCTCCTAAACAGATGACAAAAAAAGTGCAAAAATAGGCCTCATTCCCACTTCCTTAATTAAGTGAGGCAGTTCATTACACTGAACCAAAACTAAATACACAAAAGCATATCTTGCCTGAGGTTTCAAGCCTGGTTCAGGGAATAGCTAGGAACCCCACAGCTGATGATTTCAGCAGACAAATAAGAGGGGCATGTGGAGCCACTGGCTCTTTAAGTAACACCTCATTTTACAATGAAGTAATATCAGAAAATCAAATTAAAACAGGACTGATAATAACAGATTATACATTTTATTTGTTCTATTTTATGTGTTCATTAACTTGGTGACAGGGTTGGTCTAAATGACCTTTTTTATTTACAACCTGGGCCAAAGGCATACAATACACACAAAAAGGTTTAGTATGTTTACATTGTCTACCTAGTTGTATTTACAGTTTTAAGTGAAAACTGCATTTTTATAGCAATATGACACAAATTATAGTTGCATGTACATTAGGAACAATCTGAACATATTGTACAGTGGTATGACATCTATGGGGGATATTAGAATTACAGTAATGCATTGTAATGCAATGGCTGGATGCAGGCTGCAATGGCATTTACAGGGGAGTACAGGAAATGTGGCAGCACATAGTTACTGGTTGGATACTTGTTTTATAGTATGACTGATGCTTTATGGTCAGTAGCAAGGAGCTACTGCTGAGATACTGGTTAAAGCATTTACATTGCAGACAGTCAGATGTAATTTAACAGAAGCTATAAACATAGTTAGCCTAGACTTTCACAGACTTAAGATGCAGGAATTTCCAGACAGCAGGAAATGTACTTCTGAAAAGCTCTGACAGTAGTGTTTGGGGTGAAGTAAAGCTGTTGTTAATAAAACAGCAATATAGTTAAACAGTGCAACAGGCTGTATTGTACATGTTTAGGAGAAGTGTGGATGGGGGGGGCTTATAAAGAGTAGTTTAGAAAGAGTGGTAGAGAAAAAGAAAGTTGCTCTAAGGCTGATTTAGAAGAGTGTTAGAAGACTGCTGTAGGTTGCCTTGTTCACTGTGAGGTTGATGAAACAGCATATTTTGTTTTATGTTTCTTAAGGTTAGTTTTTTCTGATAAGGCCTTTGCTTACTAGATGCATGGAGCATTTAAGTTTTGAAATCAGTACTTTTACTGGTAATGAAGTATTTGGTTTCAGGACTGAGAAAAACAGTTATATGACAAGAGAGTTGAGGTTGACAAAGGACAATCTGTGATTTTGTCAATATAAAGGTCCAGGTTTATGGAGGGTCTACTGCCACTCCAAAGTGTATGGAATCAAACTGACTGGTATGCCAATGGGATCAGAGATGGAAGTATTTGGCTTCAGGAGTGAGACAACTGGTTATATGACAAGAGAGTTTAGGCTGACAAAGGACAATTTGAATCTTTGATACTGTCAATATGAAGGTTTAAGTTTATGTAGGGTCTACTGCAGTTCCAAAGTGTATGGACTCAAACTGATTGGTATGCCAATGGGATCAGAGACTGAGACGGCAGTTACTAGAGTCTTTATAGAGCTCTAACAGCACAATCATAGTTTTACAAGAATTAATATTTAATTTATGATTTGAAAAAAAAACAATTGTAGATGTAGTAAAAGCCTTCTTGAAGAATGAATTGCACATTAAAGGAGTTATCTGAGGTTCTAAGTAGAATATGATCACCAGCCTAAACTATCATGTTTATGCAATGATGGTAAGAGCAAAAAAAGAATGGTATGGAGTCCAAGGAACTCCAGAAATAAAAGAGGTTGGTGAAGAACTGAGCTGTTGAATTTAGCTTGAAATTCTCTGTTGTGTATGTAACTGAAGAATCATTTTAATATGCCAGAGGAAAAGCCAAAGTGGCTGAAATAGTTGATAAGAAGGATTTGGTCAACTGAATCAGTAGCCTTTCTAACATCAGCAGTTTTTGTCAGAATAGCCTTGTTCATGTTGTCAGTTGCTTGCTAAAGATGAAAGATGTTGTTTCAGTGAGTCTTCAGGAACAGATGGCATTCCAGTGGAAGTTTGGAAGCTAGGAGAGAAAAAAAAGTGATAAAGATCTGGAAGGTTTTGTTTTACAGCACTGTGAAAGGAGGAGAAGCACCAACATTCTGGAAAAAAGCTGAGGTGACTGTAATATCTAAAGATGATAAAGACCCATCATGTCCAGCTTCATAAAGGGCCACTTCAATTTTAAACCATGATTATAAAGTGTTTATGTCTATAATAGCTAAAATAATAGCGAAGCTGTTGCCAAAATTGACAGATATGGATCAATGTAGTTTTGTTGAGGTAAGCCAAACATCTGACAACATTAACAGACCAATGAAGATCCAGCAGGAAGCAGAATGTAATAAAATACTGCTGTTCTTGGTGGGTCTTGATGCACAGAAACCATTCCACAGAGTAGTAGGACAATGGGAGCATTTGCATTTCCTTATACAATATTAAGGTTAATAAGGGGAGGTCATTTCACACTGAGCTAATCGAGGGAAGTCTGAGGAAGGGCTCTGAGCCAACTAATCTGTGATATATAACATTACGTATCCTGTTTTTTTGCTTATTTCTGAGTTATTTATATCACTTTTATTGTCTGCATATAATTATAGGTAGTTTCACTGTGTGTGAGGTATTAACTAGAAATTTTCCACAGTTGTTCTGATTTCCTGCTAAGGAGTGTATCACATAACTTGTTTGCAGTTAAAAGCATTCTCTAGAGTCTCCTTGATCCTTTATCTGTTTAAACATTTCTGCAGTTTTTTTCTACCTAAGTAGTGTTGGTAGTGTAGCATGGTCCATATTCAGGCTTGTGTTTTGGGCCTAGTTATTTGTTAGTAGAGGCTGTGTGTCTGAGCACATGTTCCAGGCCATCATAGATTAGCCAGAGCCAGTATAGCATTTCAGTGAGAGTGAATTGTTCGTGGTCATTGGCTGACTGGGGTTGCCTGGACTATGGCTTGGAGTAAGCACCTCATTGGTTCTTTCAAGCTTTTTTTTAGTTGTTTCAGGTTTCAACTTTGTTACTTAAGAAGTTAACTTGTGAGTATTTCTGCCATTTCACACTGAGCTAGTCAGAGGAAGGGCTCTGAGCTAACTAATCTGTGATATATAACATTAAATATCCTGTTCTTTCTTTATTTCCGAGTTATTTATAGAACTTTTACAGTTTGCATATACTGTGCTAGCTAGTTGCACTGTTTGTGAGGTATTAACTAGAAATTTTCTACAATTTTTAAGCATCTGGTTGGGTTTGTTTGTTCTTATTTCCTGCTAAGGAGTGTATCACATAACTTGTTTGCAGTTAAAAGCATTCTCTAGAGTCTCCTTGACCCTTTATCTGTTTAAACATTTCTGCAGTTTTTTTTCTACCTAAGTAGTGTTGGTAGTGTAGCATTGTCCATATTCAGGCTTGTGTTTTGGGCCTAGTTGTTTGTTAGTAGAGGCTGTGTGTCTGAGCACATGTTCCAGGCCATCATAGCTTAGCCAGAGCCAGAATTCAGTGAGACTGAATTGTTTGTGGTCACTGGCTGACAGGGGTTGCCTGGACTACGGCTTGGAGTAAGCACCTCATTGGTTCCTTCAAGCTTGTTTTTAAAGTTGTTTCAGGTTTCAACTTTGTTACTTAAGAAGTTAACTTGTGGGTGTTTCTGCCATTTCACATTGAGCTAATCAGAGGAAGTCAGAGGAAGGGCTCTGAGCCAACTAATTTGTGATATATAACATTAAGTATCCTGTTTTTTATTTCTGAGTTATTTATAGCACTTTTATTGTCTGCATATACTTTGCTAGCACGTTTCACCGTGTGTGAGGTATTAACTAGAAATCTTCTACATTAGTTAAGCATCTGGTTGGGTTTGTTTGTTCTGATTTTTGTTTCCCATACTCCCTCCCTATTGGTATCCTGTTTTTATACGGGGTGGCTTTGCAGTTGCCCGTCCCTACTGTAAATTTGATCTGGGACACTCCTCCCAGTCTAGTGTCATTACCTCATTCTACCTAATGCAGGGAGAACATTTGAGAAGGCTAACCCAATTAGTTTCTGCTCCTCCTTTTCCCCTTTCCACTTTACAAAAAAAATAAATAAATAAGCTTGTTTCCTGCCTTTTGCTGTATCCAGGACTGTTTGTAAGCTTCTGAGCCGCCAAGCATTTCTGTGTTGGAGGGACGCCTTCTAGCTTAATTTTGTTTCTTAGAACTAGCCAGTTTTCTAGTTTCAGCACTCAATCTGTTTCTTTGAGCTCAGCACTTGTTCAGAACTCATTGTAAGCACTAAATAAGCTACAAATTACTACAGAACTCAACTTTCATCACTTGTCCAGAGGAAAACAGTTTTTAGTACTTAATAAATAAGCACCTATCCAGGCATGTCTAAGGGTCAGCTCCCGGTGTTTTCTCCTGTCTACCTGATGAATCTGGGCATCTTGGGGCAATGCAGTACATAGACAACCCTCTCCTCCTACCACCCAACACTACAACCTGTGAGAGATGCACTTATATAGCCAAACTGGAAGCAAACTTCTCTTCACCCAAGACTGGACTAGACAGTCAAGAGGAGAAGGTAAACACTTGCAACACACCACACTCTTCACATAGTCCCTCAAAACCTACACCACCAAAACACATACACAAAAACACAAAACACACACCTACATGTGCAGAGGCTCTCAAAAAAAATCTGCCCAAGCAACAGGAACCTCCAAAGCAGAAACGCAAGCAACCTTCACCCCCAACACAACCCAAATGACACATAGCTCACAAACTCAGTGTGCCACTCAACCAAAGCCCATAAGGCATAACGTACCCAACACTCTAGTCAAAGGTAACTCTATAGTCAGGCACACTGATGTTCCACTCACCAGGCTAAAGAAGGAGAAAGTTACTATCAGCTGCCTGTCGGGTGCCAGGATCCGCCACATAATGCACGCACTCAGGTCACTCCACAACAAGTACAAATATGACTCTGTCATTGTACATGTTGGTGTGAATGACCTGAGACGTACCTCGCTGGACTACATGAAAAGAGACATGGAGGAGCTGTCTGATCTTGTAGCCCAGGCAGGTATGACCCTAGCCCTGGGTAGCTTCCTACCATCACCCAGAATGATACCACAGTACAAGGACAAAATGATTGACTTCAACAATTGGCTAAGCTTCTGGTGTCATTCTAAGGGGATCCAGCATCTGTCTGCCTGGGATGACATAATCAACAAACCACGATGCTTTGCCAGAGATGGCCTGCACCTGTCGCCCTTGGGATTCTGGATACTGACTAAAGCTCTTGCCACCCCTATAGTGCCTTTTTTAGGCAAGATTCAAATGACATATTCACCACCGTAACAGGTACAAGCAAGCAAAATCTGAGGGTAATGTACTTAATGCTAAAAGTCTAAACCTCAAAATGCACTCACTCGAGGCACTCCTTAAAATGGAGAACACTGACATCTGTGCAGTGACAGAGACCTGGTTCAAGGTTGCAAAGAGCACCCCTGCATTACCAGGCTATAATTCATACCAAACCTTTCGGTCACCTAACCTGGACTGAAGCACTAATGGCGGAGGTGTGTCCATATTCATTAAGGATATCCACACCTCCAGGCTAGTTGTTCAGCATAATGCAGCCGAGATTATCCAAGTGCAACTAACTCTAGACAAGACCGCAATCCAAATTGTAGCTTGCTACAGATCCGCCACCATGCCCCAGGATTCCCACTCCTCATTTCTTGATACACTGGAAAATATTAGGGTACAACCTAACACGCTAATAATGGGCGATTTCAACTACCCCACCATTAACTGGGAAAACTACTGTACCAACTCTTGTGCTCAACATTTTCTGGAATTCATAAATTCCAATGCATTGGATCAACTTATCCACACCCCCACCAGGGGCAGCAATATCCTAGACCTGGTCATTACCAACATGGGCAACCGGTGTTCCACAGCACAGATGAATTCCTCGTTGGTCAGATCCGACCACAAGCAAATCACCATAGACATCCACATCCCACCCTCAGCCCCCATTAGAGAAACCACCGTACAAATTTCTCCAAAGCCAACTTCATGCTTCTTAAGACAGAAGTGGCAAACTTCACGACACCCATGTTGACGGACAATAGAGGTATGACTGCTGAATCCTATACAACTGCACTTTATAAGCACTTACACGAGTGCATGGATCGTGCAATCCCTAACAGAACCAAGATGCTATCCCCAAAAAAAGGAAGCCAATCTGGTGGTCCCCTGCCATAAACAAACTCTACAACAGAAGAAAGAAACTGTTGCAAAAAAGAGTAAAATCCCATGATTGGAGGAACTCCATGGTCAGCCTCAGTAAGAAGCTGAGATTCCTCATAAAATCCTCCAAAGCTAGCTATGAAAACAAAACTGCCACTGATTCTAAAGACAACCACAAAGCATTCTATAGCTATGTCAAGAATCTCAATTGCAACACTCAGATCTGCTCTGAGTTACTACACAATGGCACTAAATATACAGCACCAACTGATATTGCCAACATCCTGGCAGATAGGTTCAGTGCTAACTTTACCCCTCTCTCATCCCCTAAAGGGCCCATATCTATACCGGAAGAATGCAAAGTAATCACAGCTGCACAGATAAAAAATACACTCTCCAAAGCCAAGAACACAGTATCCATGGGAGCTGACAACATCCCAGGCTGCGTTCTACATGAACTACAGAACGAACTGGCACGCCACCTAAGTACCATGTTCAATCATAGCCTCAAGTCCGGCTTTGTGCCCACTGAATGGTGCACAGCAATAGTTATCCTACTCCACAAAGGGGGAGCCACCACAGACCCTGGGAACTACTGCCCCATTAGCCTGACGAGCCTGGTCTGCAAGACTATGGAATGTATCATCATGGAACTTATAAACAATGACATTGGTAATCTCCAAACTCTGGACCCTACCCAGTTCGGGTTTGTAAAAGGCAGATCATGTCCCCTAAGCCTGATAGACTTCTTTGAAGCGGTCCCCAAAGCCGTAGATGAGGGTAAGGTGATTCACACAGCCCATCTAGATCTCGCCAAGGCTTTCGACACCATCCCCTACTCTGGAATTATAGATAAACTCACTAAACTAGGTATAAATCCCTATGTCACAAGATGGGTTGCCAACTGGCTCACTGATAGAAAGTACAGTTTTGTACCTACCATAAATGTAGATGTTCGAAGATCCACATTGCTGCAGTCCTAACACTTGGGTAGTCCGCTGTCCCTCGGTCGGCCCGAATATCAGAGTATAAGGCTGACGTCGGTCAAGGCGCATTTGACTGACATCAGAACGTCAGGGTACAAATGCGCATGACCGACGTCATATCCTCAGTCTTTTCTTGCCCCAGATGTCAGAAGACCCTAAAAAGAAAGGTCAAAACCCATAGACAACAACTAAACAACCAACCAGCCTAACACCAAAAATATGTACAATATATACAATATATACACTATACCTCAGAGGGATAACCCAGGCCACACAACCACCTCAAACTACAGAGGGGAAGGAGGGAGGGTTGGACTGCAGCAATGTGGATCTTGAACATCTACATTTATGGTAGGTACAAAACTGTACTATGTTCTTCATCTCACATTGCTGCAGTCCTAACACTTGGGTAGAATCCCAAAGCAGAGGTAAGGGAGGATGGCTAAACTATAATGAAGCAGGCTGCCAAAATGCCCTGCAACACAGCAGTGGCAAAACCAGCCCTGGATTTAGAGTACAGAGGAAGGTGGTAATGCCTAGAGAAGGTATGCACTGAACTCCAAGTGGCTGCCTCCAAAATATCCTTAGTAGCCACCCCTCAAAAAGCTGTTGAAGTGGCAGTAGCCCTAGTGGAATGAGGCCTAATCCCAGCTGCAATCTCTTTGCCATGATGGGAATAACAGAAAGCAATGCAAAATCCAATCCACTTAGAAATAGTTTGTTTTGACACGGCTTGCCCTGAGAGCACAAAGCAACAGAAACTAATAACTGCTGAGATTGTCTGAACCCTTTAGTGCTGTCCAAATAATATCGCAACTGCCTGTGTACATCTAAAGTGTGCAAAATCTTTTCCCCTTTAGTTTGGGATTTGCATAAAAAGTAGGCAAATGAATAGTTTGGTTTAAAGCCACACTAGAAACCACTTTAGGCATAAAGGAAGGATTAGTGCGAAAGATACCCTATCCTTATGGAAAATTAAGAAAGGCTCAACTGCCATAAGGGCCTGCAATTCAGAAACCCTTCTTGCAGAGGTAATGGCCAACAAAAGCAGTCTTCCATGACAAATATTTCAACTCAGCAGTAGCTGCAGGCTCAAAAGGTTGAAGAGTGAGTTTCCCCAACGCAAAATTGAGAGCACAAGCAGGAGTAGGAGCTCTACGTCGGGTCTTATATTCTTTGCCCTCTAAGAAATTGCTTGAACAAAGGATGAGAAAACAATGGTGGGTCACAGTCGTAGTGAGCTGAAATTGCTGCAGCATGAATTTTAATAGAAGAGAAGGACAAACCTTTGTCCAATAACTCAGTAAGATATTGAAGAGCCACACTTAAATCAGGCTCAGAAACATCCAAATCCTTAGCTGCACTCCAAAATAAAAATCTCTTCCATTTATCTGCGTACACTTTCCTTGTACTAGGCCTTCTAGCTTCCAAAATCACATTCAAAACTTGTTGTGGAAGTTGAGACCCTTTATGGTTTAAAACAGAATATGCCATGCTGTTAGGTGAAGAGAGTGAAGCTTGACATTGAGCAAATGACTGTCCTCCTGGGACAACAGATGAGGAATCAAAGGCAAAGGCCATGGAGGCTTCCGTACCAGACTTCTCAGTAATGGGTACCAGTGCTGTCGAGGCCAATCTGGAGCTATCAAAATCATCCTTGGCTTGTCCTGTCTGACCTTCAGAAGTACCTTTGGGAGGAGAGGCAGAGGTGGAAAGGCATACACATGAAGATTTTTCCAAATGAAAGAAAGAGCATCCACTTTCCAAGCTGTGGGATGAAACCTTTGTGCAAAACTTTGGCAGCTGGTGGTTTAGTGGAGAAGCGAACAGATCTATGTCTGGAGTTCCCCAGGACACTGTCAATTTCTGAAATACATGAAGATCCAGTTTCCACTCGTGGGGATCCATGATTTGTCTGCTTAACACATCTGCTAAGGAGTTCTGTGCTCCGGCAGAAACCTTGCCTGAAGACTTAGTTGTAAACTGAGAGCAGTCTCCCACAAAATCATTGCTTGCCTGCATAGAGGATAAGAATGTGTTCCCCTTGCTTGTTGATGTACCACATGACAGTTGTGTTGTCTGTTAGAATCAACACCTGCCCTGGAAGAAGTAAATCCTTGAAAGCTATTAATGCAAACTGGACTGCTAACATCTCCTTCAAGTTGATATGTAGATGCTGTAGTCTGACAGGCCACTTGTCTTGTATCCACTTTCCATTTAGATGAGCTCCCCAAGCTTTGTCTGAGGCATCTGTTGTTAAAATTTGACTCGCCTCTGGCCGGGTCACAGAGAGTCCCTTGTTTAGGTGACATTCCTGAGCCCACCACAGAAATTCCTTTTGAATGCAAGGTATTATTTGAATGACAGTGTCCAGATGTTGGCAGTGCTGTGTCCATACATTTTTGAGATACCATTGCAACTTCCTCATATGCAGTTTGGCATTGGGAAGCACCAGAATACAAGATGCCATGAACCCTAAGGCTTGAAGGACTGTCCTTGCAGTCAGCCCGGACTGAAGAGATAGATGATGGAAGTAAAGGGAAAGATTCTTTTGTTTGTCCGGGGTTAGAAAGGCCATCTGGGATGCTGTATTCAGTCTTACTCCCAGGAAGCACATGTCTTGAGAGGGTACTAGACTGGACTTTATTTCGTTCACAGAATACCCCAGGCATCTTAGCACTGCTATCACATACTCCAAATGACGAAGAAGCTCGTCCCTTCCTTGAGCCAGTAACAGGCAATCGTCCAAATAAGGATAGATTTGTATTCCTTTCAGCCTGAAGAATGCTATCACTGGAGCCAGAACTTTTGTAAATACTCTGGGCAGTAGATAAGCCAAAGGGCAATGCAGAGAACTGATAGTGAGAAGTCCCAGTCCAAAACGCAGATACTTCCTGCAACTTAGCCTGATAGGAACATGAAGGTAAGCCTCCTTGAGATCCAAAGTTACCATCCAGTGATCCTTGCCCAGTAGAGGTAAAAGCTGTTGTAACGTCAACATTTTGAACTTGGGAATGTCCAGATAAGTGTTGAGGAAAGATAAATCCAAAATCGGTCTCCACGTGTTCCCCTTTTGGCACAAGGAACAGGCGAGAATAAAATCCTAGGCCCCTTTCTGGCATAGGAACCGGCTGTATGGCCCCTATTTGGAGTAACAGAGAAATTTGCTTGTGAGCCTCTATTCTTTGTTGAGGAGGAATGTCTGGCATGCCTTTGAAAGGAGGCAAGGTATGGAAATAAAACCTGTAACCGTGATGTATGATATCCAGTACACATTTGTCTTGGGTAATCAAACTCCAATTTTCTTTGAAAAGTGCCAACCTTCCTCCCAAAGGTGCTGCCAGGCGAGAAGGTTCTGGCAGCTAAAAAGGTAGGTCATTGGGTCTGTTTACGAAAGGACTGACCCCTGCCCTCACCAAGACTGTGCAGGAGAACTCCCTGTCCTAGGCCTGAAAGAGCCCTGACCTCTGCCCCTGCCACGTCTAGATCTACCCCTAGACTGGGAATCATAAGAAGGATACGTCCACCCTTTAGTAGGCCAATTTCTACTAAACTTTGGAGGCTGAACCTGCAAAAAATCTTTAACAGTCTGCATAGACTTAGCCTTGTCTTCCATTTTCTTTAAAACTGCCTCAACAGGAGAACCAAACAAGACATCAGATTGCAAACGGGCATCCAAAATCCTAGTTTTAACATGGTCAGATAAATTTTGATCCCTCAGCCAGGCATGCCTGCGAAGAACTGACCCAGTGGCAGCCACCCTAGACGAGGCCTGTACAGCATCAAAACCACATTGCAAAGAATGCTTACCCACCTGTTCAGAAACATGCACTAAATCCTGTAACTCTTTACAATCAATACCTTCCGCCAGAGCATCCACCTTAGATTTCAACTGTGAAAGGAGATAATTTTGATATTTCAACATGTGAAACTGGCAATTCAAAGCTCTCATGGCTAGAGTGGAAGAAGTATAAACTTTCTTTCCCCATCTATCCAAGGCCCTGGCCTCTTTATCTGCAGCCCTTCTTGACAACAGAAGCCTTTACACCCTTAGGCCCCTGGCTAACAGTTTCTGGGTCTGCCCTAGGACTCTTAAAAGATACTTATGAGCTTCAGGCACCCTGTAATACCTATCCGGTTTAACAGGAGCAGGAGGCAAAGAATCAGGATTAAGCGAAGCCTCTGCAAACACATCTTCCACTACATTCAGAACAGGAGGTATAGCTAAAGGCCTATGCTGGGGTAAAAACAAAAATTCCCTAAGCCTTTTCCTGGAATCAGAGAAATCCTGACCTTCCCATTTAAAATGCTCTCTCATGGAGTGCAGGGTCTCTGAAAAAGAAAAATCCTCAGGAGGAGAAGCAGAAGGAGTAGAATCATCCACATCAGAATCAGAATAATGAGAATACTCCTGCAAGTCTTCAGCCGAAGACTCAGACACATCCGAAGCCTGCTCATAATCCCCCAACACAGGTTCCATCCTAGGCCTCTTATCAGGAGGGGGCATAGAGCCTCTAATTAAAGTAATTAAATCTTCTGCCATTTTAAGCATGTGCTTTTTGGGCACAGAACCTGAAGAACTAGGAGTGACACCCACAGAAGCAAAAAGTACAGTTTTATACCTACCATAAATGTAGATGTTCGAGGATCCACATTGCTGCAGTCCTAACTATTGGGTAGTCCGCTGTCCAGTCGGCCCGAATACCAAAGTATATGGCTGACGTCGGTCAGGGCGCATTAGACTGACGTCAGAACGTCAGGGTACTAATGCGCATGACCGACGTCATATCCTCAGTCTTTTCTTGCCCCAGATGTCAGAAGACCCTAAAAAGACAAGGCCCAATATACCTGCACCAAAAATATGTACAATATATACAAAATTATCAGCATATAACCTCACCAACACAACCACCCCTAAACACAGAGGGGAAGGAGAGGGAAATTGGACTGCAGCAATGTGGATCCTCGAACATCTACATTTATGGTAGGTACAAAACTGTACTATGTTCTTCATTCCACATTGCTGCAGTCCTAACTATTGGGTAGAATCCCAAAGCAGAGGTAAGGGAGGCTGGCAAATCATAAAGAAGCAGGAGCTGACAACATGCCTTGCAAAATAGCTGTGGCAAAACCAGCCCTAGACTTAGAGTAGAGAGGAAGGTGATAATGCTTAGAGAAAGTATGCACTGAACTCCAAGTAGCTGCCTCCAAAATATCCTTAGTTGCCACCCCTTAGAAATGCTGTTGAAGTGGCAGTAGCCCTAGTGGAATGAGGCCTAATCCCAGCTGGAATCTCCTTGCCATGATGGGAATAACAAAATGCAATGCAAAACCCAATCCACCTAGAAATAGTTTGTTTTGACACAGGCTTGCCCTGCGAACTCAAAGCAAAAGAAACAAACAACTGCTGAGACTGCCTAAAATCCTTAGTCCTGCTTAAATAATAACGCAATTGCCTGTGTACATCTAAAGTGTGCAAAATCTTTTCCCTTTATTTTGGGGTCTGCATAAAAGTAGGCAAATGAATAGTTTGGTTTAAAGCCACACTAGAAACCACCTTAGGCATAAAGGAAGGATTAGTACGTAATGATACCCTATCCTTATGGAAAATCAAAAAGGGTTCTACTGCCATAAGGGCCTGCAACTCAGACACCCTTCTTGCAGAAGTAATAGCCAACAGAAAAGCAGTCTTCCATGACAAGTATTTCAATTCAGCAGTAGCCGCAGGCTCAAAAGGTTGTAGAGTAAGTTTTTCCAACACAAAATTGAGATCCCAAGCAGGAGTAGGAGCTCTACGTGGGGGTCTTATATTCTTTGCCCCTCTAAGAAACTGCTTGAACAAAGGATGCGAAAACAATGGTGGGTCACAATCATAGTGAGCTGAAATTGCTGCAGCATGAATCTTAATGGAAGAGAAGGACAAACCTTTGTCCAATAACTCAGTAAGATATTGAAGAGCCACACTCAAATTAGGCTCAGAAATTTCCAAATTCTTTGCCGTACTCCAAAATAAAAATCTCTTCCATTTTTCTCGTGACACTTTCCTGGTACTAGGTCTTCTAGCTTCCATAATCACATTTAAAACTTGTTGAGGAAGTTGAGACCTGCTGTGTTTCAACACAGAATATGCCAGGCTGTTAGATGAAGAGAGTGAAGCTTGACATTGAGCAGATGACCGTCCTTCTGAGATAACAGATGTGGAATCAAAGGTAAAGGCCATGGAGGCTTCCTTACCAGACTCCTTAGTAGTGGGTACCAGTGTTGCCGAGGCCAATCTGGAGCTATTAAAATCATCCTTGGCTTGTCTTGTCTGACCTTTAAGAGCACCTTTGGAAGAAGAGGCAGAGGTGGAAAGGCATACACATGAAGATTTTTCCAACTGAAAGACAGAGCATCCACTTTCCAAGCTGTGTGATGAAACCCCTTTGTGCAAAACTTTGGCAGCTGGTGGTTTAGTGGAGAAGCGAACAGATCTATGTCTGGAGTTCCCCATGACACTGTCAATTTCTGAAATACATGAAGATCCAGTTTCCACTGTGGGGATCCATGATTTGTCTGCTTAACACATCTGCTAAGGAGTTCTGTGCTCGGCAGAAACCCTGCCTGATGAGTTAGTTGCATGCTGAGCGCAGTCTCCCATAAAATCATTGCTTGCATGTGTAGTGGATAAGAATGTGTTCCCCTTGTTTGTTGATGTACCACATGACAGTTGTGTTGTCTGTTAGAATCAACACCTGCCCTGGAAGAAGTAACTCCTTGAAAGCCATTAATGCAAACTGGACTGCTAACATCTCCTTCATGTTGATATGTAGATGCTGTAGTCTGGCAGGCCACTTGTCTTGTATCCACTTTCCATTTAGATGAGCTCCCCAAGCAATGTCCGAGGCATCTGTCGTTAAAATCTGACTCGCCTCTGGCCGGGTCACAGAGAGTCCCTTGTTTAGGTGACATTCCTGAGCCCACCACAAAAATTCTTTTTGAAGGCAAGGTATTATTTGAATGACAGTGTCCAAATCCTGGCAGTGCTGTGTCCATACATTTTTGAGATACCATTGCAGCTTCCTCATATGCAGTTTGGCATTGGGAAGCACCAGAATACAAGATGCCATGAACCCTAATGCTTGAAGGACTGTCCTTGCAGTCAGCACGGACTGATGAGATAGTTGATGGAAGTAAAGGGATAGACTCTTTTGTTTGTCCGGGGTTAAAAAGGCCATCTGGGCTGCTGTATTCAGTCTCACACCCAGAAAGCACATGTCTTGAGAGGGTACTAGACTGGACTTTATTTCGTTCACAGAATACCCTAGGCATCTTAGCACTGCTATAACATATTCCAGATGTTGTAGAAGGTCTTCCTTTTCTTGAGCTAGAATCAGGCAGTCGTCCAAGTAAGGATAGATTTGAATTCCTGTTAGCCTGAAGTAAGCTATCACTGGAGCCAGAACCTTTGTGAATACTCTGGGCGCAGTAGATAAGCCAAAGGGCAATGCAGAGAACTGATAATGAGAATTTCCAGCTCGAAAACGCAGATACTTCCTGCAACTTAGTCTTATAGGCACATGAAGGTAAGCTTCCTTGAGATCTAAAGTTACCATCCAGTGATCTTTGCCCAGCAAAGGTAAAAGCTGTTGTAACGTCAACATCTTGAACTTGGGAATGTCCAGATAAGTGTTGAGGATAGATAAATCCAAAATTGGTCTCCACGTGTTCCCCTTCTTTGGTACTAGGAACAGGCGAGAATAAAATCCTAGGCCCCTTTCTGATACAGGGACTGGCTGAATGGCCCCTATTTGGAGTAACAGAGAAATTTGCTTGTGAGCCTCTTTCCTTTGTGGAGGAGGAACGTCTGGCATGCCTTTGAAAGGGGGCAATGTATGGAAATAAAACCTGTAACCGTGGTGAATGATATCCAACACCCATCTGTCTTGAGTAATTAAATCCCAATTGTCTTTGAAAGGAGACAGTCTTCCTCCCAAAGGAGCTGCCAGACGAGAATCTACTGGCAGCTGAAAAGGCAGGTCATTGGGTCTGTTTACGAAAGGACTGACCCCTGCCCTCACCAGAAGTCTGAGCAGGTGAACTCCCTGTTCTAGGCTTAAAAGAACCTTGAGCTCTGCCCCTACCACGTCTAGACCTACCCCTAGACTGGGAATCATAAGCAGGATATGTCCATCCCTTAGTAGGCCAATTTCTACTAAACTTCGGTGGCTGCACCTGCAAAAAATCTTTAACTGTTTGCATAGACTTAGCTTTGTCCTCCATTTTCTTTAAAACTGCTTCCACAGGCGAACCAAACAACACATCAGACTGTAAAGGAGCATCCAAAATCCTTGTCTTAACATGCTCAGCTAAATTCTGATCCTCAACCAGGCATGCCTGAAGAACAGAACTAGTGGCAGCCACCCTCGAGGAGGCCTGTACAGCATCAAAACCACATTGCAAAGAATGCTTACCCACTTGTTCAGACACATGAACTAAATCCAGCAACTCTTTACACTCAATACCTTCCGCCAAAGCATCCACCTTAGATTTCAATTGTGAAAGGAGATAATTTTGATATTTTAGCATGTGAAACTGACAATTCAACGCCTCATGGCTAAAGTGGAAGAAGTATACACTTTCTTTCCCCATCTATCCAAAGCCCTTGCCTCTTTATCAGTGGGAACAGGGTTTTTAACAACAGAGGCCTTAACACCTTTAGGTCCCTGAGAAACAGTTTCGGGTCTGCCCTAGGACTCTTAAAAGATACTTATGAGCTTCAGGCACCCTATAGTACCTATCAGGTTTAACAGGAGCAGGAGGCAAAGAATCAGGGTTCAGGAAGCCTCTGCAAAAACATCTTCCACCACATTCAACACAGGAGGTATAGCTAAGGGCCTATGCTGGGGTAAAACAAGAATTCCCTAAGCCTTTTCCTGGAATCAGAGTAATCTTGGCCTTCCCATTTAAAGTGCTCCCTCATGGAATGCAGAGTCTCTGAAAATGAGAAATCCTCAGGAGGAGAAGCTGTAGGAGTGGAATCATCCACATCAGAATCAGAATAAGGAGGATACTCCTGCAAGTCTTCCGCAGAAGACTCAGAAGCCTCTGAACACTGTTCAAAACTCTCAAACTCAGGTTCCACCCTAGGCCTCTTATCAGGAGGAGGCATAGAACCTCTAATCATAGTAATCAAATCTTCTGCCATTTTAAGCATATGTTTCTTAGGCACAGAACCTGAAGTGCTAGGAGAAGCCCCCACTGAAGCTAAACTTGGCCTACCTCTCAAAGAAGTCTTGGAAACAGAAGGAGAGGCTCTAACTGCCTTGGGAAGAGAGGGAAGAACAGTTACCTGAGAAGCCCCCTCAGCCTGGCCTACCTCCTGAGAAGGCACATCCTGTAACAGTAAAGTCTCTGCCTGAGACTCCAAAGAAACTCCTGGCAAAACCTCTGGCTCCACTGAGCCTTCTAAAGAACCGACGTCCGGGACTGCCGGTTCATCAACCCTAGGCTTCGCTGTTTTGTCCTTGCGCTTTTTGGGCCGGCCGGAGCATCCGACGGCATTTTATAATTACAACGCTTCCCAAAAACTAACCTGGCACAGTCTAACCTTCTCTTAATAGTGCGTTTGTTAAATCTAGCACAAGAGCGGCATCCAACAACGTCGTGCTCAGGCCCTAAACAAGGTATACACAAGGTATGGTAATCCCTATGAGGTATCTGTTTCCCACAAGAAATACAGTTATTCACTTTTTCTGACATCCGGTTAAATACTGAGGCAAGAAAAACCAAAATGTTCCCACGGGTACTTAGCCAACTTTGATTCGGTCTGAAACTCCGACTTCAGAAAATTTCAGAACGCCAACCTGCACTCGCAAAACTGCTTCTGCATCGGACCATGCGGCAAAAAAGACTGAGGATATGACGTCGGTCATGCGCATTAGTACCCTGACGTTCTGACGTCAGTCTAATGCGCCCTGACCGACGTCAGCCATATACTTTGGTATTCGGGCCGACTGGACAGCGGACTACCCAATAGTTAGGACTGCAGCAATGTGGAATGAAGAACATCTAGACCTGCCTCTAGGGGAAGCCTTGGTAGCATTAAGAGAGGGCCTAGACACCTTAGGAAGGGAGGGGAGTACAGTTACCTGAGAAGCCCCTACAGCCTGACCTACCTCCTGGGAGGCCACATCCTGTAAAAACACAGTCTCTCCCTGGGACTCCATAGAGGCCTCCGTCGGAACCACCGGTTCCACTGACGTCTCTAAAGAACCGGCGTCCGGTTCGGACGACTCCTCTAACCTAGGTTTAACTGCCTTGTCCTTGCGCTTCTTTGAAGAAGCCGGCGTCGGAGCATCCGATGGCATATTGTAATTGCACCGCTTCCCAAAGACTAACCTGGCACAATCCAACCTACGCTTTATAGTGCGTTTATTAAACCTAGCACAAAAGCGACACCCAACAACGCGTGCTCAGGTCCCAAACAAGGTATACACAAATTATGGTAATCCCTATGCGGTATCTGTTTCCCACAAGAAATACAGTTATTCACTTTTTCTGACATCCGTAAACCACTGAGGCAAGAAAACCAAAATATTCTCAACGGGTACTTAACCAACTCTGACTTCGGTCTGAAACTCCGAATTCGAAAAATTTCAGAACGCCGAACGGCACTTGCAACACTGCTTCTGCATCGGACCATGCGGCAAAAAAGACTGAGGATATGACGTCGGTCATGCGCATTTGTACCCTGACGTTCTGATGTCAGTCAAATGCGCCTTGACCGACGTCAGCCTTATACTCTGATATTCGGGCCGACCGAGGGACAGCGGACTACCCAAGTGTTAGGACTGCAGCAATGTGAGATGAAGAACATCCCACACTGTGAAAGTAGCAGACTCTAAATCAAACCTCAGACCAGTGACAAGTGAAGTACCACAGGGTTCAGTCCTAGGTCCTCTCCTGTTTGGTATCTACTTCTCTGAAGTACAGGCTAACAGAGAAGGTCTTTGGCTAACAAAGTTTGGAGATGACTGCAAACTAGGAGCCATAATCAAAACTGCTAATGTCCACATCATTAGCAGTTTTGATTATGGCTCCTAGTTTGGAGATGACTGCAAACTAGGAGCCATAATCAAAACTGCTAATGATGTGGACATTCTACAAAAGGGCCTTACCGAGACAGATGCCTGGTGTCAAAGCCATGGCCTCAAGCTCAATGCCAAAAAGTGCATTGTCATCACTTTTGGTAAAAACTCTGTACCCATGAACTATCACATAGGCGGTAGTCTACTTCACACCAAAAGTGTGATAAGAGACCTTGGGACACAGGTGGACAGTAGTCTCTCCTTTGATAATCACATCATTACAGTAGTCAGGAAATCCTTCTACATGGCAGACCTCATCACAAAAGGTTTCTCATCCAGGAAAAAAGAGGTCATTGTTCCCCTCTACTCATCACTCATTAGACCCATTATACAGTACAGTGCCCCTTTTGGTATGCACCTCACAAGACATCTACAACAACAGGAAAGGCCACAGAAATACCTCACAAAGAGGATTACCAGCCTCAAACAGATGCCCTATGCAGACTGTCTCAAAAACACCAGCTTTACTCCGTTGCATATCGCCTACTCAGAGGCGACCTCTGCCTAACATACGAAGCTATGTCAAACCCAGAGCTGTTTAGATGCTCAACTTAAAGAAATCTCAATCCCTCCAAGCTTCATGCTCTACAGACCTAAACCTTGTCACCACAATAAACCGAACATGCTGGAGGGATAAATTCCTGTCCCAGAGACTTCCCATACTCTGGAACAAACTACCTATCTATATCAAACAAAGCTCCTCACTAGCACTCTTCAAGAAAAATCTTGATGATTGGATGGGAGATAGGAAATTCACCCCGGGGATCACTTCTGTGGCTCTGCTTGACAGGGGCACAGGAAAATAATTTTCTTGTGTGGCAAAAGCCAGGGTACCATTTGGCTAGGCTTATATAGGCCCTATGGCCAATAGCCTAGTACCTACCTATGAACCTATATAAGGAATCAAAGCGAAAAATCAAAGACGGAGGGTTCCTCTCTGATAAGTTGTGAATGAACAGAGAAACTAGGCAGGGGAGTCCTCTTTCCCCTTTGTAATCTGTGTTATATTTAGAACCACTGGCAAAGAAAATAAGGGACTCAGAAATTCAAGGATATAACTGGAATGGTATTCAAGAAAAATTGGCTATATTTGCAGATGATATTACTTTGTACCTGATTGGACCGGAAAAGGACATGTCAATGTTGTGGGACATTCTAAAATCATTCCAGGCTTTTTTGGGATATTATAAAGTTAATGAAGATAAAACAGAGCCTGTAGCTGTAAACGCATACATCAGTTGTTCCGACAATACCCATATTTATGGGGACATGATAAAATGAAGTATTTATAAGTATGGGTTACAAAGGATTCTGTTAAGGCAGCTAAGGATATGTGAGAAGAAACTAAACAAAGAATGGTACAAAAAATGAGAAACTGGAAGCTCTTGTCTATGGATATAGATAGCAAGATGCAAGCAGTAAAAATGTTTTTAGTACATCTAGTTTTTTACGCAGATCATGCATATTTGTATCAACCAGATGAGAAGTTGTGGATAGTAATTAATAAAGAGTTGAGGGATTTTATCTGGGAGGGGAAGAGGGCAAGAGTCAAGTGGAATAAGTTGATCCTTCCAATAGAACTAGGAGGTTTTGGATTACTTTATTTGAATTAATATTTTAGAGCTACACAGTTAAGACTCTTATACATAACACAAGCAGAAAGCTACTATTCAAAGTGGAAAGGGATGATAATGAAGCAGGGGGTAATTCAAGAAATAAGGAAAGAGTAGGATTTTGGCCACAGATCCCTAAGGAGAATAACAACAGTCATACAGAATATCACATTCATAAAGTAGCGGAAAATATACTAAGACTTAATCCAAAACACGAATATAGAAAGGAGACTCTGCTAACAGGGATGACTACATTTATGGGTACAGAAAATAGGCAAGAGGGGCTGGAAATTACTGAAGAACGCTGGCAATGGAACCAAGGTATTGGGAACAAATAATTAGAGAGGGAAAGGTAATAGAATGGGAAGAGGCCAAGAAGACATTTGGACTGCAGGCTGGAGACTGCCTTCCCTATAAAAGAGTGATATCAGGATATACTGTAGGTAAATAGAAGGTGATAGGGGAATACTTAATAAAAGACCTGCACTGGCTGAATTTTAGGTGTGTCTAGAACTGAAGCTGCTGCTAAAAAGAATAATTAGTAGAGCATATAAAATACTGCACAGTAACTTTAGGACTCAATTAGAGGAGGTCAGGAAATATTGGGAAGAAAGATAAGCAATTTACAAAGAAACAATGTGAGGATAAATGTATGATTCCCAAACATGCAACGATCTAGAAGATTTAGGATTTTTGCTTGGAAGTGTTTACATTAGTACTTTTATTCCCCAAGCAAACTCCAAGGAATTATCCATCAGGCAGATAAACTTTGGAGGTATAATAGGGAAGAAAGAGGTACCCGAGATTTTGACACCATCCCCCACTCTGGAATCATAGATAAACTTACTAAGTTGGGCATTAATCCCTATGTCACCCAATGGGTTGCTAAATGGCTTACTGATAGAACCCACACTGTAAAAGTAGCCGACTCCAAATCCAGCTCCAAACAAGTGACAAGTGGAGTACCTCAGGGTTCAGTCCTGGGGCCGCTCTTGTTTGGCATCTACTTCTCTGAAGTACAGGTCAGCACTAAGGGACTCTGGCTAACAAAGTTTGCAGATGACAGCAAACTGGGAGCCATTATTGAATCCCCAAATGATGTGGATACTCTACAAAAGGGCCTTACAGAAACAGATGCTTGGTGCCAGAGCCATGGGCTCAAGCTCAATGCCAAGAAATGTATTGTTATCCCCTTTGGGAAAAAACATGTATCCATGAATTACCATATAGGTGGCAGTACACTAAACACAGAAAGTGTGATAAGAGACTTAGGGACACAGGTGGACAGTGGTCTCACCTTCGATAACCACATCGCCACAACAGTCAGGAAATCCTTCTATGTGGCACACCTCATCACGAAGGGCTTTTCATCCAGAAAAAAGGAGGTCACTGTCCCACTGTACTCATCCCTCATTAGACCCATTATAGAATACAACGCCCCATTTGGTATGTACCTCTCAAGACATCTGCAACAACTGGAAAGGCCTCAAATACCTCACTAAAAGAATCACAGGCCTAAAGAAGATGCCCTACGCTGACCGCCTTAAAAAACTCCAGCTATACTCTGTTGCATATCATCTACTCAGAGGCAATCTCTGCTTAACATACAAGGCCATGTCAAACCCAGAGCTGTTGGACATGCTACACTTAAAGAAATCCCAATCCCTCAGAGCTACACGCTCCAGGGATCTAAACCTTGTCATCACAATAAACAAAACATGATGGAGGGATAGGTTCCTGACCCAGAGACTCCCCAGACTCTGGAATAGATTGCCCATACATGTCAAGCAGAGTGCCTCTTTGGACCTCTTCAAGAGGAACCTTGACGATTGGATGGGAGAAAGGAAATTCACCCCAGGGATCACGTCAGTCGCCCTGCTAGACAGGGGTCCAGGAAAGTAAATAATGTGGGAAGAAATAGCCAGGGAATTGTTATGGCTAGGCTTGTATAGGCCCTAGGGCTGATAGCCTAGTACCAACCTATGAAACTATGTTCTTGTGGTATAATGATACAGCAGACTTTAAAATATCCATACAGAGTACTCTACCAGGAATACTGGGTGAGAAAATGTGTATAACTAAGGAAATGATTCTTTTGAGCTAGGACACAGGATCTGAATTGCCTAGACGTAGTAAGGCATTGTTAAGTTTAATGCTGGTGGCTGCCAAAAACACAATTACTAGAAAATGGAAATCAAAGTCTAAACCAACCATACCTGAAGTAGTGAATATTGTAACAGTGACAGAAGAACAGGAAGTGGGATCTTAGAAAAGGGTAGGAGTAAATTACATAGAAAAAAATGGAAATTGTGGGAATAATACAGTCAGAAAAATGTTTTGCAGGAAGAATGAGGTTTAAGAGATAGCAAGAACTGAACAAGTTATGTAATGCTGGTGTGATTATAATGTATACAAAATACATGTGATGTGCAATGTTTGTAAATGTGAAGTTGTTAATATGGTTTGATTACTTTTATGTAAACATAAGTTTGCCTATGTCACAAGTGATTATTCAATAAACATGTTTTTTTAAACACCTAGAGAAAGCAGAGTTAAGTATTTTAAGAAGAGGAGAAAAGTACAGTTTTGTACCTACCATAAATGTAGATGTCCGATAGATATGCAACTGCAGTCATAACATATGGGTTCTCCTGCCTCAGGCAGCCCTCGGTCGGCCGAATTCCAAAGTCTGGGTCCGGCGTCGGCTGGTGTCGCCTCCTTTCCGACGTCACAACGGCTGGAGTATAAAGGCATCGGCCGACGCCATCTTCTTCAGTGTTTCTTGCCCCAGATGTCAGGTGCCCTCTTAGGAAGGCTAAATTTTGGTAAATGGATAAAAATAATACCAAACATGCACAACAGTAATAAACAGATACACCATAGGAGATACCCCCAGCTGAAGGGAAAAGGGGTAGGGACCCAAAAAGAAGGATACAGAGGGGTAGGAGGGTGGGAAAATCCGACTGCAGTTGCATATCTATCGGACATCTACATTTATGGTAGGTACAAAACTGTACTATGTCCTTCAAGAATGCAACTGCAGTCATAACATATGGGTTGAATACCATAGCCAAGCTGGGGGTGGATGGAACTAAGATCAGGATGGTGTAGCTAAAATCCCCTGCAGGACTACCAAAGCAAAGCCTGCTCAGGATCTGGAGTATAAGGGTAGGTGGTAGTGCTTGGTAAATGTATGCACGGAGCTCCATGTAGCAGCCTCTAAAATGTCCTTTGTTGCCACTCCTCTTAGGAAAGCTGTGGAAGTGGCTATAGCTCTGGTGGAGTGTGGCCTAATATTGGCTGGCACACCTTTTCCATGAAAAGAATAGCAAAATCTGATGCAATGTCCAATCCATTTTGAAATTGTTTGTTTGGAGATTGCTTTTCCTTGTACTCCAGCAGCATAGGCTACAAACAGCTGGTCAGACTTTCTGGTGGCCTTAGTTCTGTCCAAGTAGTAGCGTAGTTGTCTGTGTATGTCCAAAGTATGCAGTAGTTTTTCCCCCCTATTTTGAGGATTGGGGAAGAATGTAGGTAGATGAATAGCTTGATTTAGAGACACCCTGGAAATAACTTTTGGCATGAATGTAGGATTGGTTCTTAGAGAGACTCTGTCTTGATGAAAAATGAGGAAGGGGGGCACTGCCATGAGTGCCTGTATCTCCGAAACTCTTCTTGCAGAAGTGACTGCCAATAAGAAGGCCGTTTTCCATGAAAGAAATATTTCTGAGGTTGCTGCTGGCTCAAATGGAGGAAGAGTTAGTTTTTCCAACACGTAGTTGAGGTCCCATGCAGGTACTGGCTGTTTTCTGGGAGGTTTGATATTCTTTATCCCTCTTAGAAACTGTCTTAGCATAGGATGCGAAAACACTGGAGGGTCACAGTTGTATTTTGCTGAGATTGCTGAGGCATGAATCTTATGAGAGTCCAGTATGAAATAGTTCTGCCAAGTATTCTAATATCTGAGGTATACTCAGTAATGCTGCGTCCTGACCCCTTTTGGCATTCCAGATGCTGAATCTCTTCCACTTGGCTGAATAGGTTTTTCTGTTGGAAGGTCTGCGTGCTTCCAGCAAGATCTCTTGAACAGATTTGGAAAGAGAGTTACGTGTTGAAGTCATGGTAGCCTCCAGGCTGTCAGATGCAATGTTTTCAGGTCTTGATGTACAGTCCTGTAATTGTGTTGCGTTAGGAGCAGGGGCCATAGGGTCAGAGGCCATGGTTTGGTCCGAGTTATGGTCAACAGCAATGGGTACCAGTGTTGCCTTGGCCAGTCTGGAGCTATCAAGATGCCTGTTGGTTGTTCTGCTTTGATTTTCAGTACCACCTTGATCAGCAGAGGCAGGGGAGGGAATGCATAAATTTTTAGAGAATTCCAGCTGAAAAAGAGAGCATCCGTTTTCCAAGCTAGAGGGTGGTGAGTCCTTGTGCAGAACTTTTCCAGGTGATGATTTAAGTGGGAAGCAAAAAGATCTACGTCTGGTCTTCCCCATGTCCTTGTCAGTTGAGAGAAAATGTGAGGGTGCAGCATCCATTCTTGTGGATCCATGAAATTTCTGCTCAGATTGTCCGCCAGTACATTGTCCTTGCCTGGTACAAACTGGGATTGTAAGTGTATCTTCAGGCTCAGGGATTTTTCCCAGAGAAGCATTGTTAGTCTGCAGAGGGGATAGGAATGAGTGCCTCCCTGCTTGTTTATGTACCACATGACAGTGGTGTTGTCTGTCCTTATTAGCAAATGTCCTTGTTGTAGTGATTTTCAAAAGTCTCGATGGCATGCATCACTGTCAACATCTCCTTTTGGTTTATGTGCAGATGTCTTTCCTTTGGCGTCCATAGACCTTGAATGCATCTGCCCTCCATGTGCGCCCCCCCCCCATCCATGGTCTGAGGCGTCTGTTGTAATTATTTGGCCTGCTTGACGTCTGTTGAAAGACATGCCTTTGTTTAGTTGACTAGCTTGAGCCCACCATAGAAATTCCTTCTGCAGACATGGAATAAGTGGGATTATGTCCTCTAGGCTGTTGTTGTGTTGAGACCATAAGTTTTTTAAATACCATTGCAGCTTTCTCATATGAAGTCTTGCCAAATGTATCAGAAGGATGCAAGATGCCATGAAACCCAGGGCCTGCAGGATTTTCCTTGCAGTCAGCTGGGAAAGCTTTGCTAGGCCTTTGAAGTACTCTGGCAAATGCTGCTGTTTTTCCTCTGTGAGGTAGGCCATTTGGGTTTCGGTGTCCAGTTTGGCTCCTAGGAATGTAATCTGTTGGGATGGTAGTAATTTTGACTTCTGAATGTTGACTGTGTATCCCAAGGCCTGCAGTAGATGCATGACATAGTCCAAATTCCCTTTTAAGGTTTGTTTGTTGTCTGCTTGTATGAGGCAGTCGTCCAAGTAGGGGTATATTTGTATACCCTGCTGTCTGCAGTGTGCCACTACTGATGCCAGGCATTTCGTGAACACTCTGGGTGCAGTAGATAAGCCAAACGGCAATGCTGAGAATTGATAATGCTCTGTCCCTGCAAGAAATCTGAGGTATCTTCTGCAGCTTTGTCTGATTGGGACATGCAGGTATGCCTCCTTGAGGTCCAGAGTGACCAGCCAAGACCCCTTGCCCAGCATGGGAAGAAGTTGCTGCAACGTCAGCATTTTGAACTTTGGCACAATGAGGAAAGTGTTTAGATTTGACAAGTCCAGTATGGGTCTCCATTTGTTTTCTTTTCTTGGAACAAGGAACAGTCTTGAATAAAATCCTGGCCTTGCTCCTGAGGAGGAACCCTTTCTATTGCTTTTATACTTAATAGCTTGGAAACTTGAGTGAGTGCCTCTGCCCTTTGATGATATGGCAGGTTTGGCATGCCTTGTCTTATTGGTAATGTGTGGAAGTGGAATCTGTAACCTTTGTCTATCAAATCCAGAATCCAATTGTCTTTGGTTAAGATATGCCAGTTTTGTGAGAATAAGGCTAATTTTCCACCCAAAGGTGCTTCTCTTTGAACCTTTGTAAGCAAGTGAAGTCATTGTGATTGTCCTTGTGGTGCAGGTGAACTGTCTGCCACTTCTTTGATTTGGAGGTTGCCAGTGGCGGCCCCTGTAAGATCCTCGGTATTGCCCTTACCCCAGGCACGTCTGCTTTTTCCCCTTTGAAACTTGTCAGAGCCGGGGAAGGACCAATTCTTTGAGGGCCAGTTTCTGCTGAATCTGGGTGGCTGAACCTGAAGGAAATCCTTGACTGTCTGTACTGACTTTGCTTTTTCCTCTATGGATTTCAATACATCTTGTGCAGTAGCACCAAAAAGCTTTTGTTTTTCCAAAGGTGCATCCAGTAACTTTACTTTAACATGGTCAGGCAAAGACTGATCCTTCAACCAAGCATGTCTACGTATCACAGCCCCAGTCATAGCTGCCCTACATGAAGCTTCCAGTGCATCATGACCACACTGCAGAAAATGGTTATTAACCTGCTGAGTGTTATGTATATGATCCTGCAGTGCCTTTTTATCAATAGGCTCAGGAGAAGCTAACTTTTTCTGTAAATCATCCAGGAGAAAATCTTGGTACTGAAACATGTGAAAAAGGCAGTTAAGAGACCTCATGGCTAGGGTAGTAGAGGTATATACTTTTACCCCATCTCTCCAGGGACCTTGCTTCTGTCAGCTGGCAGTGGGTTTTGGCAGAGGAGGAAGCCACTCCCTTGGGGCCCTGTGAAATAGTTTCTAGATCCACAGAGTGGGCCTTAAAAAGGTGCTTGTGAGTGTCAGGGACGCTATAATATCTGTCCAGCTTGACAGGAGCAGGAGGAAGAGAATCAGGGTTGGCACTGGAGTCAGAGAAAACATCATCCAAAACATCCATAACTGGAGGGATAGCCAAAGGTCTGTGCTGGGGAAGCTTGAGGAAAGTACAAAGCCTTTTCCTGGAGTCGGAGAATTCCTGACCCTGCCATTGAAAATGTTCCCTCATGGAATGCAGGACTTCCCCAAATGAGAAATCCTCTGGAGGGGAGGCAGAGGGAATTGATTCCTCAGCATCAGAGTCCTCGTAGGCCTGGAAGGGTTCTTCTTGAGTATCAGAATGCTCAGAATCCCCAGAGGCTTCATCCAAGGAGAGGTCATCCGCCTGCTCAGTTCTAGGCCTTTTCTCTGCAGGTGGCTGAGAACCTCTGTCCGGATGAGGCTGAGATCCCCTGATAAGGGAAATAAGATCTGCAGCCAGAGACATGATCTGCTTATCAGATGAAGGGGCCTGAGCAGGTTTAGGATGGGCCTTGGCCTGACTGGCGGCCTTAGCACGTGCAAAGGCCTTGATGGACATGGATACAGGAGGCCTAGCAGCCCCACGTTACCTTGTCCACAGGAATGGTGTCGGGTAGATCCAGAACTTCGGTTTCCAGAGGAAAATCAACAACCGGCACCGGAGAGATCTCCGAGACCGAAGGTCGTGTTAACGCTGTGTCGTCGGCCTGGAGTGGTAGATTTACCACTTCCGAAGGGACCGGAGCGCTAGCAGAGGGTTTAGGAGTAACATCGGTAGTGGACGCGGGCCAAGGATGTCTGTCCCGGTCCTTGCGTTTTTTAGCAGATTGGGTTGTCGGTTGATCCGACGGCATGATATAAGCAAAAGATTCACCGAAGAAGTCCTCGGCGAATTCTGCCTGGTGCCTGAGAGTGCGCTTATTAAAGCAAGCACAGGCAGCACAGGCCGAGATGTCGTGGTCTGGGCCCAGGCAAGGAAGGCAGAGAGAATGGAAGTCCTTATGAGGTATTTGTTTACCACAAGACAAACAATTATTAACTTTCTCAATTTGTTCTGACATCGGCTGAGGCAAGAATAAATGTTCCCCAACGGGGTACTTAGCTTTTAGATGACTTCGGTACTGAAAACACAGGAGCTGACCAAACTGCACTTGCGAACTGCTTCTGCTTCGGGCACCGTGCGGCAAGAAAGACTGAAGAAGATGGCGTCGGCCGATGCCTTTATACTCCAGCCATTGTGACGTCGGAGAGGAGGTGACACCAGCCAACGCCGGACCCAGACTTTGGAATTCGGTCGACCGAGGGCTGCCTGAGGCAGGACAACCCATACGTTATGACTGCAGTTGCATTCTTGAAGGACATCACTGTCAGTTTTTTCTTTCTATGGGAACAATTTTTTTTGACAAACAAATGGAGAGATAAAGAGATTAAACATGAGTTAGTGGCTGACAAATACAGCTACCTAATTTTTGATGTATCTATTGCACAGTGAGAGAAATGAAAAGAAAGACTCATTAGAGATCAGGCAAGGAACAGAAATACAGAGCTACTTGAAAAAAGGTTAAAGCTGAATGGTGGGTGATCTTTAGAAAAGGATCGGGGCAAATTAGATAGGAAAAATGGAAAATATGGGATCAATACATGCAGAGGAGAAACAAGGTTTAAAAGAAGTCAGGATTTGAATGAGCTATGTAAAGGCTGACTAACAATGACTGTATATGTTAAAAGTGATGTACAATGTTTGCAGCTACAGTTGTGTCGGCACGGTTTGTATAATGTTTGTATAATGTTTGCTACTGAAATTATGTCGGTATGGTTTATTTTCATTTATACAAATGTAACATATGTCATTCATGGTAACTTAATAAAAATGTTTCTTTTTTTTTTTAAAGATGAATTGTGGGTGAAGTGGGATGCCTGGTGCAGAAAACATACTGAACTTAGCCGTATTGGCTGTCTGACTAAAGAAGGTACTGGCTGGACAGCACGAGCTGGAAAGTTGTAAATAAAAAAATAATCCAGGAAGGGATCAACAATAAAGACCCAGTCATAAAAGAAAATTAATAAGCACTGACAGCAGTACAGTGGGCCCCTAAACACTAAAATCATACAGAAGTAGCTAAATAACTCTAAGCCACTGTTATACAATCAGAGACAACATAATGGGTGAAATTTCAGTAATAATAAGTAAACAAGTAAATAAGTGAAATCTGGAAGCATACAGGTTACATCTTCCTTTTCCTTCAGTGCAAACTCACAGAAGGTACATTAAAGCAAGAGTGTAAATATTAGAATAAACACAATTCAAAAAGTTAAAAAAATATCTATTGGAATTTCTGACACTAAATAAATTTCCTGAACTGTACATATAGAAACAGTGGTATACCACTGGTATAAATTAAAATAAAAATCAAACACTCCCAAGAACAAGCAATATCGTCACTCTAAGCTAAAACCAGTAAGTGCAAGCTCTAGTGTTGAAAACAGCTTGGAAAACAATCAAGATGGTAAAATCACAGAAAAAAATAGTAACTAAAAAAAGACAAAAATCCTATAAGCTTACATCCCCAGTATCCACAGCTGAGTTGTGCTGGCATGGATATATTTCATCAGTACTAAATTCTCGATTTTCTTAATTTCTACTGCATTTACAACAATGCACCTCCTCCTCCCAATGTTCTTAACATATCTTCCAAGTCTCCCAAGCCAATTTACATTGTGGAGTCCATGCCCCTCAGAAAACCTGAAAAAGCATAAAATGCATAAAATAGTGGCCTTCCAAGATGGCTGCACACTGAATAGCAACTTAATTTCAGCTCTCCCAGTGGGAAAACAGAAACTCAGAAAAGACAGCCAGTGAACTTGTCTTTCTGGATTAATATCACTTACTGGCTAGTAAGTGCACTGACTGGATGCCAGCAAAAAATAAATTCAGAGAACCTAAAAAAAATCACAAAAAGTGACAAGAAAACACTGGCTGAGAAGAATCCTGCAGATGTTCAGCAAAAAGCAGTTCAAGCTACAGCTTGACTTCCAGTAATCTAGAGGAAAAAGTAAGTCAAATGTACTCAGAGCAGATTAAAATAAACACAACACTGAAGGAGTATATTAACTCAAACAATAAAAGGCTAGAAAAAAATGAAAGAAGCTTTACACAGATATTCAGGTGAGCTGATAAAGATGTAAAAATCAGAGGCTGAAATGAAAAGGCTGCTGAGTATGAGGCTGCTAAAGAAGAAATGTTTCAAAAAGTGGCAGAATTTGAGGGGAGAGCACAAAGGAAAAACCTGAGATTTTCTGCTGTAACAGAGAAACTGGAAAGAACAGACTATATTACATTTTATGAAAGCACAAATAAGCAATTGTCTGGTACTCCAAGAGTTGTTAATTGAAAGGACACAATGTGTGTATGCTCCAAACCTGCCCATGAAAAGCGCAGCCAAGACATTTAATAGTAAAGATGCAATCCTATGAGGAGAAAGAGTTGATTCTGACTAAGCTGTGGCAGAAGGATAAAGTACTAACAGATGGACACAGTAGAGCATTTGAGGAAAATGGTTACTCACTGTACACCAGGCAAAAGAGGAGTAAATTTATCCCAGCAATCAGGGAATGTCGAGAAGAAGGTGTGAGATTCTAGCTGCTGTATTCAGCTATCTTTAGAATACTTTTCCCAGAGGGTCTAAGTTATTCTCTTTTTTTAAATCAGAAACATCTTTGAGTTAACACTTATGACATAGGCAATCATACAATTTATATAAATGAAAACAAACCATACTGACATATTTCAGTTGCAAACATTATACATCACTTATAATATATAGCCTTCCCTTAAACTTCATTCCTTCTCCAAAACATTATTCTGCATGTACTGTTCCCAAAATTCCGATTTTTTTCTATGTAATTTGCTCCTACCTTTGTCTAAAGATCGCACTTTCATTTGTTTTATCTCTGTTACTACATTAACTTGCTTTTTCGATAACAACCAGAAAAACTCAACAAGGCCTTAGCATGTCTAAGCAATTCCAAACTCTAATATCACCCACCCCATCCAAACACTACCTTTCTTTCCACTCCACTAACTATCTTAATTATAGCAAGCTCAGATGCTCATAAGCCTAGTACTTATTATACAGCAGGAACTTCTTATTGTAACATTTGTTAATGTCTATTATGTACTTCACAGATAAAGATTCTAGTTGTCTACTGATGTACTATGTTCTTCAACTGTAAATATGTTGTAAGTAATTGCTATGTTAAATTGTTAATCGCTAAGTAATCCAATGTAACTACTGTCTGTTTATTGTAACTGTGGAGCTTTTCTCCCCGAGCCTCCGCTGAAAATGGACCTACGTCCAGTCGGACACTCCCGGTCAACAAATGTAAATAAATAAATAAAAAAATCGTATCAAAGCTTCAAAAAATAATTTCCTTGGTTACTCCAATTTGCTCACCTAATATTTCTGACAGAGCAGTCTGCAGGTAATTTTTAAAGTCTACCAATGCATTACAGTCCTCAAAAATATGCTCCCAATTACCTCTTTCTTCCCTATCACACCTCCAACGTTTGTAATCTACCCGAGGCAAAATGCTTTGGAGTCTGATTGGGGTATAAAAATATCTATGCAAACACTTGCAAACAAAGATCCTAAATTTTCTAGACTTTGTTGCATATTTGGGAGCCATACGTATATCCTCCGATTGCTCTTACTGAATTGCTTATCAACTCTCTCTTCTCAGTCCTTTCTATGCTCCTATGCTGGATTACTATAGTTATAATGCAATACTTACACACCCTACTAATTATCCCTTTTCTAAATAGCAGTGTATGTTATAGATTCTGCTGAAAACTCTACCAGTGCTGAGCTTTTACTTAGGGTGCCCCTATTTCTTAATATTGCCTATATTCTGATATCAATCCTTGATAGGGAAGGCAATTTCTAGGCTGTAGTTCAAATGATTTATTGCCCTCTTCAAATTCTATTACCTTTCCATCTCTTAATTATTTGCTCTCAATACCTTCTTCCTTTGCCAGTTTTCTCCAGTAAATTCCAGCCCCCTCTTACCTATTCTTTGTACCCCTAATTGCAGTTATCCCTACTGGCAGAATCTGCTTTCTACATTCCTGTCTTGGTGTAGTGGTCAAAGTCATGTTTTTGCAGAACATGCTATGGAGGAAATACAAACATTTGTCCAAAACAAGTGAGCTATCAAACAGAAGGGAATTCCGCTTCTTCTTATTCTGACAATAAAGCTCAGAGAGAGACTATGCCAGTGAAAACTTGTCCAATGTTCCAAAGGAAATTGCTTGAGAGAGAGAAAAACAGTATGCAAGTTGACTAGATGAACCAGGAGTAAGTTGAAAATGAACCAGAGACTGGACTTTAGAGATGGAGATTAACAGGAAGAAAAACAGCAGCTCAGAAATTAATGAAAAAATGTGGGCCTACAAAGCATCAATTACAACTGTGAAATATGATCGAACAAGAAAACCTGGAAATATTGGACTTTGCTGACTATGTTAAACTTGTAGGGGACTCCAAAACATATACCCTACTTCATATTAATGTTGGTAAGAACATTAAGGAGAGGGCAAGAGAAAGGAAAGTGCTACTTGTAATTAAAACAAATTTTGTTCCTAGCAGTATTTTTATAATACATGACAAATACCACATGCCATAAAGTAAAGCTTTTTTCAGTAATTTTTGTGTGCAATAGGGATACTAAAGTAAACAAGTGCCCCTATGTTTCCTTCTTCTTTCTTCCTTCTTGTTCAGTTTTATGAATTGTAGGCAAAGCAATGTAAAAAGAGAAGAAAGCCTGGACAAAAGAGCATGATAGGAGTAAAACTGATATGCTTTTTCTTTTGCGTAGGGGAATGATTGGATTAAAACCCTTGGCTCTAATAACAAGTTTTAAGGGGAAACAAGTTAAAAGAACACTGAATATAATTAAGTTTTCTTCTTGCAAATAAATGCTCACAATGCAACATTAGAAGCTAGTAGTACAATGCAACTGTGTTTTCATGTTTCTATGGATACCAGCTGAAAATGGAAATAAACCAGTCAAGACATTCTCTCAGTGGCTTGAATGTGGTGTTTTCTGAAAGCATTCAACCTGCTTTCTGCATCGAAGAAAGGAATAATGATAATATAAAAACAGACAACACTTAGTGTAAGTAGAAGCACGGGCTGTACCATGTGTCTTAGCATGGATAACCTCAACTTTAGGTTAATTAAAGCTTGTGTTTACAGCTGTCACTCTGGGACAACTGTTCCTATTAGGAGGGTTAAACTTCATTATTTAAAGATGTGCATAGTTTGGTGTGTTTGTACTAAGTTAACAAGTTCCAGGTGTGTGGTTTAGGGTTTTCATGAAAACAAAAAGTCTTGTAAGATGTGACATATGTTTAAATGAAGATGACAAGAAATAACTGCATAAAAGATCAACCTGCCAAACATTAGTGTATGCATGTAAAATACTAAGTGTATGCATGTAACACAAAAGCTGAAACTAGACATTTTAAAAAGCTGTTATACATAAGAGGTTGGAATAATAACTTATTATCATAAATGCAACATTTTCCATATTATCTTTAAATGAAAACTGTCTCACAGATGCATACAAAAAAAAGAATAGTGATCTATATTAAAAATCTAGAGTGTAAATAACTATGCTACAGGAGACACATTTGGAAATAACTGAGCATGTGAATTTGATGATTTCAGGATGGTTATTCAGTAGATTATCTGTGACAAAGGAAAAGGGGAGAACTTATATTAATTGCAAGAGAACCTTTAATAACGACAGAAGAGGGAAAACATAATAATGGTAGACTTGTGGTACTAAGGGTCTACTAATAATGGCAGATTTGTGGTACTAAGGGTCTACTGGCAAGGGAAGAGGATTATGCTGGCATGTAATTATACTGCACCTAAAACTGCTACAATAGTGTTTAAAAAATTTCTGGGAGAAATAATCAGCTTGCAGCAGGTAATATTACTTATAGGTTGGATCTGAAATTTGATTTGCAACAGTGATTATCTACCTGGAGGGCCTAGAAGGGAAAATAAAAGAAAACAGGGTAGATTTTTGAAGACATTTATAAAAATACTTAGTAATGAAAATGTGAATTCAGTAGTAACAGTTCATAAAGAATTTACATATTACTCCTAAAGGTACAAAAACTGGGCTACGCAAGACAGAAAAATATTTCACAGGAACATGTGCATTTAACTGAAAGTTTTGATACACATCCAATAACTATTTCAGATCACGTGCCAATAATAACAACTACAATATAAATGTTGGTTAATGACATAAAAATGAGACACTGGCACTTTCTCACCTACCTGTTATAAATAGAGATGAAGTTAAGGAATGGGTGTTGGAAGTTATTTGGGAGTTACTAGGAAAGATAGAAATTTCGTCTGAAAATATGTCTAGGGAATGGGATAAAAGTAAAGTGGATTTTAAAAATTGGGTAGAAATAAAGGAAAAAGAGTTATGGTTAAGAAAAAACAAGAGTTATTTAGAGACACTGACAAAGGTTAAAGTACTGCAGAATAGGGGGTGTCTTTTAGAGAACAAAAAGAGGCACAATAGCAGAGTGCTAAACAGAAAATAAGGGGATTACTTCTTTAATATACATGAGTTTAGAGAGACTGCTGTAACTATTTTTGACAATAACTCCAAAGCACAAAAGCTTTTAGCACGATTCAGGCAACAAAAGTACAATGTTTGTCAAGCTTAGGAAACCCTATAACAAGGGAAATAACCAGAGATCCTCTGGAAATATTAAAAGTATTTTAGAAATGCTGTGAAAAGCTGTATAAAACAGAGAAATGTGGAGATCAAGAAAAAAGTACAAATTGAAATGTTCATGGAAGAATTACAATTTCTACGGTTGGATAGATGTAGATGAGGCTCAATTACTAACAGTTAGCACAGGAAGAGATGACATAAAAATGGTGATATATATTCTGCAGCAACTACTCCAGAAATAAATGGTATTTCTTGGAAGTTTGGAAGTTAGGAGGGAAGAAAGTGATAAAGATCTGTAAGGTTTTGCTTAACAGTATTTTAAAAGAAGGAGAAGCACCAACACTCTGGAAGAAAGCAGTGGTGGCTGTAATGTGTAAAGATGGTAAAGAACCATCAGATCCAGCTTCATATAGGCCCATTCTGATTCTAAACTAGGTTTATAAAGTATTCATATAATGGCTACAGTAATGGCTAGTCTAAGCATCGGCTTCATACCAGCTGAATGGAAAACAGCCACTGCTATTCCTCTGCACAAAGGTAGTGCTTCCACAGACCCCAGGAACTACAGATCTATTAGCCTGACTAGCCTGACTAGCCTCATGTGCAAGGCCATGGAGTGAATTATCATGGACCTTATTAAGAAAGATATAGGTGATCTCCAAACACTTGACCCTAATCAGCTGAGATTTGTCAAAGGGAGATCATGCCTATTAAACCTGGTGGACTTCTTCAAGACAGTCACTAAGGCCCTGGATGAAGGGAAGTCTGTGCATACAGCCTACTTGGACATAGCCATGGCATTTGACACTATCCCCCAACTCAGACATCATTGAAAAACTCACCCAACTAGGCATCAACCCTTATATCATTAGATGGGTCACTAACTGGCTCACTAATAGAACTCATATAGTCAAAATAGGGGAATCCACCTTCAACAGCAGACCTGTAACCAGTGGTGTTCCACAGGGATCCACTACTGTTTGGAATCTATTTTTCCAAAGTGCAAGCAAAAACTAAAGGCCTGTGGCTGGCAAAGTTTGCTGAAGACTGCAAACTGGGAGTGGTCATAGAATCTCCAAATGATGTCAACATCCTACAAGAGGGTCTTACACAAACAAATGATTAGTACTACAGTCATGACCTTAAACCCAATGCAAAAAATGTATTATCATTCCTTTCAGCAAAAGCAATGTTCCTGCTATCACATCAATAGCAATACCTTAAGTATGCACCCAGTGGTGAGAGACCTGGCACACAGGTTGACAGCAACCTTACCCTTGACCACCATTGGTAAGAAGGGCATTCTATATTGCTCATCTCATAAGTAAGGGCATTGCCTCCAGAAAAAAAGAAGTTATAACCTCCCTGTACTCTTAAATCATCAGGCCAAAAATTGAGTACAATGCTCCTTTTGGTATGTACCTTTCTAAGCACCTGCAGTAATTGAAGAAACCACAATGGTTCCTCACAAGGAAAATTCAAGGTCTTCAGCATCTGTCCCATGGGGATCAGACTACTCAGAGGTAATCTCTGCTTTGCACATAAGCCAATCTCTGACCCTGCGTTACTGGAAATTATGCATATCCGTAAGTCAAACAGTACACGGGTTACTCACTCTGAAGACCTTAAACTGGTATGTCACATTAATAAAACCTGCTAGAGGGACAGATTTGTCTCCCAGAGGTTAACACACCTCTGGAACAGACTCCCACTTCATGTCAAACACAAAACTTCACTGCCCCTCTTCAAATGCAATCAGAACGACTGGATGTGTGACCATAAATTCACCCTGGGGGTTCCACCTGTATCCCTCTTGGACAGGGGCAATAGGTGTTGATTATGGAAATAAGGGTGTGAACTTGGCTAGGCTTATAAGAAGGGTGATAACTTGGCTAGGCTTGTAAGGGCCCTAGGGCCATTAGCCGAGTAACTTCCTATGATCCTATAAGAATGGCAAGTGATGCCAAAATTGATAGATACAGATCAGTGTAGTGTATTTGACAACATTAATAGCACAATGATGATCCAGATGGAAGCAAAATGTAAGAAAATACCATTATTGTTGGTGGGCTGTGATTCAGAGAAAGAATTTGATTGAGTAAGCTGAGATTGTATGACTAGGAAAATGGAAGCATTTGCATACCCTGTAAAATTATAAGGTTGATTAGGAGGATATATGCGAGATCATTGACAAGTTCTCTTTGAGCAGAGAAACCAGGCAGGGGTGTCCTCTTTCCCCTTTGTTATTTGCATTATATTTAGAAAATAAGGGACTGGATATAACTGGAATGGTAATTAAGAAAAATTGGCTTTATTTACAGATATTATTTTATACCTAATAGACATACCTCCCAACCAAAAATACTGCTGTAGTGGTGCTGCGGTAGCGTTGTCGCCTCACAGTTAGACGTTGCCCACTTCATTCTCAGTTAGAGCATCTTCTGTGTGGAAACATGCATGAATGGGCGTTCCTTCGTTGAAGGCTGTGCGTTAGGCCCGGCAAGCCAGCACGTAAAAATCTACAGCCAATCATTAGCGGACCGGAGTTCCGCTGTGGCAACCCCTAACCGGGAAAAGCCGAAAGACACAAACAAACAACATACCTCACAACCATACCAAATAACTTGTTTTTTACCGAGTATTGGGGTCTAAATACTGGGATGCCACGATTCCAGGGTGGCACCCCTACATTTCTGACTTTTCCAAGCTTTAGCTCTTATTTTATTTTTAATTTTTTTCCCATTTTTTTTTTTTTTTTATTTTGAGCCGATGTCATCACATGAGCGATGATGTCAGCTCCATCAGGGCTATTAGCCTGTCAAAATTGAGCTCAAGAGCTCCAAGGGCACATTTCTGGCTTTCCCATGATCTGTGAATGCGAGCAGTTAGCAGGATATTCCAACGAGCACTTTAGCAACAGTTTATTAGCTTTGGAAACAGCTCAATCTATCTGCCAGTTCGGGTTATTTAGAAACAGAAGTCATGGGTTTTCAAATGGATTCTGGCTCACAAACAAAGAACAAGTGCTTTCTTTGGCTGCAGCATTTGGAAATATTTCAGGTAGGAGTGTGTGTGTGTGTGTGTGTGTGTGTGTGTGTGTGTGTGTGTGTGTGTGTGTGTGTGTGTGTGTGTGTGTGTGCCTGCTGGGGTGTGTGAGTAGGGTACAGGGTAAAAAGAGCCTATAGTCCCTAGCCACCACCACTTCTGAATTAAAGAATCACATTTTTTATCTGTTCCTCATAAAATCTGTGGCTTTCAGGATTGTGGCAATGATATAAACACGGAACCAAACAAACTGTTAGTACGGTTCATTAACTTTACTAAAAAAGGCCTGTCCTAAAAGTTACTTATTTATTAGAAAACTTAAAGGTCAATGCACTGAGATACCTGCCAGAATAAATTGTTTACAATGCAAACTGTTTGTATTAAACAGGCATGTAATCCTAGGTAAAACATTTTCAAAGTTGGTGTTTTATGCTACAAGAAAGATGCCTCAGTGGCAAGGTCAGACAAAATCCTAAATTAAGTTCAGGTACCAGCTATTTCCTGAAGCAGAAACATGTATGTGGCTTAATGTGTAAAGCAATAATGCTGGATACAAATTTCTAACTTTCTGTAGTTCTGTTCTTCACCTGCCATGGTACTTGTATGTGAATACATATGAACACAGTATGTGGTCTCAGAATTGTATCTCACTACTGCTTGCTCTCTCTCTCTCTCTTCTTTCAACCAATCACTGTCAACTGCACAGGTACAGGCAAAAATTTACCAGGCCTCTAACAGAAGCATTCTGAATCCAAACCCAGTCACCAGACCCAGCTGGAAGATGCAATCTGTATAGCTCATGGCAGATTCTATCCAGCCCTCTACCCTACTCCCACAGTGACTCAAGCTTTTCCACAATTCTCTGATCTCCAGTACGCCAGCCTCTTGTACTGCTAGGCACAAGAACTTAGAAGGCATAAACGCGATGTTCCCCACTTAGCATACTGTGTTACTTGCATCAAGCTGTAAGAAACATGATTGTGACAAGTGTTTTCATCAGTCCTTTACTCACTCACAAAACTCAAATAATTTTTGTTCACTATTTGATTTCGCCAAGTAGAAATAGAGGGCTTTGTAAACACAATGAGGTACAACGGCAATTCAATGATTTCTCAATTTGTAGCATGTATTTTTATGAGTAAAAGCATCCAATGACTGGCAACAGCTACCTAGCAGACTAATCCCAAGAAGAACACTGTGCATAGTCCATTTCTCCAGGCAACATTCCTGCTACCTGACATCTGTCAATGGCAATGGTGACAGTAACACCAACATGCTTGTTTAACCTTAGTGACAAAAAGGACTGTTGGTGTTTCACTCTGTTTGTTGATCAAAATGATAAGCAGAAGATAAACGATCACCAAGTATGTCTATATCACACACTCCCAATATTCACAAGTGATATCAGAGACGTACAATGAATGTCCAAAACTAGCGCATTCCACACCTAAATTTTACCCTTTAAGCTATATGCAAGGTTCATTTAAAAATTATAAAAACTTTCCTTGCCCACCCACAGATGTTTCTGGCATTAATGTAGAACACGGGACCTCACAAGTACCTTTGCACAGCTCTGAATGTATGTTACCCAACATAATATTCTACCCACTGCTGTATCCGTAAAATTCTGACAGATTCTAGAAGGTGCTTTGATTAACTCTATTTCTAAGAGGATTCTATTGCCCCCTTAGACCCCCACTCACTTCTTTGGAATAAAGGCAGTTTGGATGGGTTAAAGGTGGAAGTAGCCTCCATTACAAACTGAACTACCTAAATAATCAATCTACCTTTGACAGTAGCAGAGTAAAAGGAGGCACTAATTATGGAGGACACTAGACCTTATGCAACATCATACCTCTCAACTATCCAGATTTTCACAGAATGTACAGATTTTCTTGCCTCATTTTTGCTCCATTTCTCAAAATTTATGATTTTATGGATTTTAGTGGTAAATCAGTGAGGATTTAATTCACTATACAATGACAAGCACTTGAGTTTCAGACTTCATATCTTTCAGAAAATGCATGGTAACACAAGACCTATTTAAACAAAAAAGAGCAATATTTAAAATGTATCCCTACTTTTTGTGGCTTTGTCCCCCTAATATTTTTGGCTTTGTCCAGATTTTTGTGCCAAGAGGTTGAGAGCTATGGTGGCAAATCACTATAATTTCAGACTTTATATTCTTCAGCAGCTAAATCGTAACACATAACTTTTTATTCTAGCAATTTTCTAAGTTTATCAGATATGTATTTGAAATTTGTCCCCATTTTGGGGCTGTATTCCCCCATTACTGGCTTTGTCCAGGTTTTTTGTGGTAAGAGGTTGAGACTAGCTAAAGCTATGGTGAGAGGAAGTGAGAACAGAATTCACTAAATGATAGCCATTTAAGTTTCAGTCTTCCTATCTTTCAGGAAACTGCTGATTTGGCATAGTGGTATTCTGCTCTGACTGTAGTGCACAGAGTCCTGGGTTCAAGACTTGGCAGTGAAATGCATCGTGGTAACCTAACATTTTATTCTAACAAATGCATCGTGATAACATAACATTTTATTCTAACAACTTTCCAAAATGTTTGCCCCCCCCCCCCAAAAAAAGAAAAAATGAAATTGAAAATAAGTGCGTGAAGCTATGCAAGATGCTTATGGCTTACACTATATTCTATTTTATATATATATATATATATATATATATATATATATATATATATATATATATATATATTTATATAATTTATATATATATATATATATATATATATATATATATATATATATATAGTGTGGGTGTGGAAGTAGACTTTATCATGGACATGTTCTGAATTGGGCAGTTTTGTCATTCTTGGTTCATGCATTTTGTTTCATTGCCTACTGGAAAAATGTTCAAACAATAAGTTTAAAATTCGCTCTCTAACAAGTGTGCTGTATGGTGTATCAAAGAACACATGTATGTTTCTTGTTTTGTATGCAAGGAGCCAATGATTTGAAAACAGCCCAAAAGTAATCTTTATCCACCACTGGTCAGATGCATTTTCTTTGGATGTGGTGTGTGGGTTTCAATGGCAGAGAAGTTTTAATGCCAAGTGTATTTCCATTGTGAGACAGTATTGCTTTGTTTAGCAGATGTCTTAGTGTTTGTGCAATGTGCTATAAAATGTAAAAATAAAATCCAAATAATCATTGTAGAAGTAAAGCAGTATGCACACATTAGTGTTTATGGTAAATGGGGCGAAAGAGTCAGGTAATGAGACACTGGAATGGCTACAGGGGGACTCTGGTGCCATATTTTGGTTGTCTGTTCTTCAGTTTGCATTTGAAAGTTGGTATCCTACAACTCCATTTGGAGTGGGCGGGGTTACATAATTATGAATGCAAATTTGATGTTAATCAGCATACAGATTTGTACCTATTCTTCATGGGCCGTGTCCAGATTTTTGATGTTTCCAGGTTGAGAGGTATGCTAATAGAACCAAAAAATGTAATTTCAGTGCTGTGGAACATTCTGAGACAGTCTTTTTGGAATACAAAATTAATGAGGATAAAACAAAGGGAATAGCTGGAAACTATGTATCCTCACATGAAATGGCTAAGCAATACCAATATTTATGAGGACATGGTAACATGAACTACTTAGTAGTATGGATTAAAAAAGGATTCTGTTATGGCAGAGAATGATATGTGGAAAGAGACTAAACAAAAAATAATATAAAAACTGAGAAATTGGAAGTTTTGTTTTATAAATATGGATTGCCAGATACACGCAGTAAAAATATTTTAGTCTGTTTAGTCTAATAAACAAGTCAAGCATATTTTTATACATCAGAATAGCAGTTGTGGATAGGAGTTAATAAAGAGTTGAAGGGTTTTATTTGGGAGAGAAAGAGGGCAAGAGTCAAGTGGGATAAGCTGATCCTTCCAACTGAACATGGTGGTTTGGGATTACCTGATTTGAAGGAGTATTTCAGAGCTACACAGTTAAAGCTTCTATACATAGTACAAGAAGAAAGGTATAATTCAAAGTGGAAAGCAATGATGACGAAACAGGGGAAGTTCAAGAAACAAGGAGAGACTGGGATTTTGTATGAAAATTAATAAGGAGAACAATAATAACCATACATAATACTACATTCATAAATTTCCAGAAAGTATTCTAAGAACTAAGCCAACAGGAGAATGAGAAAATGAGATTCTGCTGATAGGGATGACTGCAATTAAGGGTACAGAGAATAGGCAAGAGGGTCTGGAATTTACTGACGAAAACAGGCAAAGGAACTAAGGTATTGGGAATATATGATTAGAGAAAGAAAGGTAATAGAATGGGAAAAGATCAAGAATTCAGTAGAACTGCAGGCTAGAGACTGCCTTCCCTATCATGGACTGATATTACAGTATAGGGAAATAGAAATAAATAGGGATTGTAAGTGAAAGGCTAGCACTGTTAAGTTTTTAGTAGAATCTAGAACAGAAACTGATGTTAAAAAGGGATAATTAGTAAGTCGTATAAAATACTGTATAACAACTATAGGAATTAATCAGAGGAGTTTAGAAAGGATTGAATAAGCAATTCACAAAGAAACAATGGGAGTATATATGAATGGCTCCTAAATATGCAACAAAGTGTAGAAGAGTTAGTACCTTTGGAAGTGTTTGCATAGGTATTTCTATATCACAAGCAGACTGTAAATAATTTTTCCTCAGGTAGATTGCAAATGATGGAGATGTGTGGAGGAAGCAAGAGGTAATTGGGAACATGTTTTTTGAGAGTGTAATGAGTTGGTAGACTTTAAAAAGTCCCTGCAAACTATTCTGTCAGAAATACTGGGTGTGCAAACTAGTATAACTACGGAAATTATTTTTATGAGCTGTGATACAGAATAGGAATTGCCTACAGATACTAAGGTCTTGCTGAGTTTATGTTAGCTGCCAAAAAAGCAATTACTAGAAAATGGTAATCAAAGTGTAAACCAACTGTACTACACATAGTGAGTGTAGTAACAGATAAAAGAACTGGAAGCGGGATTTTTAGAAAAGGGTAGCAGCAAATTACATAGACAAAACTTGGAATTGCTGGAACAATGCATGCAGAACAATGTTTCGTTTGAGGAATGAGGTTTAAGGGAAGCCAGGAACTGAATGAGTTATGTAATGTTTGACTGACAATTACTGTATAGATTATAAATGATGTATAATGTTTGCAACTGAAAATTTGTCAATATGGTTTGTTTTCATTTATAAAAATGTACAACTGCCTATGTCGTAAGTGATAATTCAATAAAGATGCTTCTTGTTAAAAAAACAAACAAACAAAAAAAAACAAATGCATACAACAGTCATCTAGAGTTCTTGTAATAATATCCTGATGTCCAGATAAGACAGACAAACCACAAAAAAGGGTAAAAGAAAAGTTCAAATCTGATAGTGGATGTAGAGGTAGAAAAAAAAAACAGGAGTGTTACTGTTCAAAGAAGCATTCAAAAGATATTATATAAAATACAATAAGTAAAATGATAACATTAACAAAGTTAAACAAGGAAATCTCAGCAAATCTATACAAAACTGTGTCTCTAAACAAAAAAAGCTGCATCTGTAACAAAAGCAAAACCACAGCACTGCCAAGAAAAAAAGAACTACAGCCAAATGATGAATTATAGTTACGTAAAAGATCTTTTGCTGGTGAACCCGAAGAATTGTTTTCCACAAAATGGATGAATGGTGCCATGCTCCAGAGACCTAAACATGCGACAGCCATCAAAGGTATACAGCCCTCTCAACACATCAGACCTTAACTGGTATCAGTTCAATCTCTCATTAGCTGCAACATAAAAAACCCCCCATAAAACTGCCTTGTGAGTGACTATACAGTGGGAGATCATGAATGATGTCTGGACCCTAATTCCACACCTTCCCATCGGTCTGATACTGATTCACAGTCATGGAAAGGACTTTTTTTCTAGTCCCTGCACTAAACACACACCACAGCCTTCATATTCAAGGAAGTGATGCAGGCCTCATGTTTCTCTCGTCACCTGTGGGTGGCTGGCATAATATGCTGGCATTTGTTGCAATGCTTCAAGTTCTGCTCTTTTTTTACTGGCAATAAAAGACAGCACTGGTGCAGGTCCTAGTTAGTTAAACAATGGAAGTATTAAAGTATGAAAGCTTTTGGAGCTAAAGGCTTCAAACAAAGGAACTTTCCTATAACACATTGGGACTAATATTCAAATAGGTCTCCCAAAAGTACTGAACATTCCACCTTGAATGCATAAATCTGTGCTCAAAAGATGACAAATGTATGCTTGACAAAATCAATATTTTGTGTGTGGAGAGGGCAAGACCCGCACACTCCATTTAAAATATAAAAACCAAGGCAAATATGTATTTATATATTTTTGCAGAAAACTTCAACTATTTACAGTTCTTTCATCAGAAAATTCAGAGAAAACTATCATGCTGAAATGATCCTCAAAAGTGTCTGATCAGAGCATTAACATTTCATAAGAATAAACAACTCCCAGACAAAAAAATCACAGTAATGCAAGGGGTGAATGCATTTTCCCACCTTAGAGTCTGACATCTAAACCTGCACACCAGAAGCTGAGAATGAGAACATTCAAGATTATGTTAAGCTGTGACTTCAAAAGAGGAATCCATAATATATATCTATTGCAGAAGGCCTCCAAACTAATGATTTCCACTGTGTCAGTCAGTAGAAGGCTGCCAAAGCTCATTGTTTGCAGCTACTACACAAACAATTCATTGCAGCCATATCAGAAATAAATACTGTAACTATCAACAATAAGAACCAGTGCAGAAAATGGGAGCAGAAGAAACAGAGGAGGATGGTGACAAAAGGAGGAGAATGGGGAATGAAAGAAGGAAAAGCAAGAAAAAGGTGGCCACATTAATTCTTACTTTGTAGACTGTGCCATTATTGGCTGCCATTTAGCAGCTATGGAAATAGTTCTATAACATTCATAACACGGAATGCGTGTATGTGCTGGAGTGGGATTTACCAAATCTGCTGAATTCCGCCTACTAAATTGCTTGCATTAAAAACTCAAACCACGAGTCTGATGAAGGCGGGATATTTTATTCTGCCGAAAGGGCTTACTTTTGGATGTGAAAATAAATACACGTTTGGATATAAAGCTTTGCTCTTATTGTGTTCTACATTCGCTTTTTTACTTGTCGAAATTGCTTGCATTAACCAGGATGCTAGTCTACCTCCTGGCCTCAACCAAAAGTCCTGCAGATGATTCAGAAACTGTATATCTGGGCTTATCCATTCTAATGGTTGGGCAACAAAGCCAAGGGGGCAAAATAACATTTCTTCCAGCTTTGAAAAGACCAAATGTCTAGATGTCTTTGTTTTGGTTTAATAACAAACCAAGATGAACAAGGATGAATGTAGCATTAGAATGAATAAGGCATGTATGTTCATGTGATGCGGCTACAGAATGGGGCCTCCAGCATTCACCGGGGCTCTATTCTGTTTAGCCAAATGTTGAAGATCAATCCTAGTGCAAAGACAGCAGTCATGCAAGCACTCAGCTTTTCTCCTCCAAAGGGCCTTCACTGAGCAAGGCTGAGTTCTAAACCTGGGACAGCAAGGTTACAGATGGAAATCCAGCCGCAAGAGCAACAAGCTGACTCATCCCATCACTAAGACAAATAAATATTTTATACTACCTTGCCCCTTACTTTTTGCTGCATTACTACTACAAAGTCCAAACTTATTTGAGAGTATGCATCATTAATTCAAATAACAGTAATTACTAAGAATAAAAATCAAGAACCTTCCTGATATATACCTTTGTCAAAAAATGTTACAGCACTGTTCAGCTTAGCAATTTTTATTCTATAATATATGACATTTTTAAACCCGTAGCTCACACAAACTCTATTCATTACATTCCCTTTATTCAATGTGAGCTCCTAAAAGACTCCTTTCAAAACTCAGTCTATTGTTTCCCTCATTTCTTCCTAAAAGTAAGCTTCTCTGCTGCGGTTCTTTCATGTTCCAAACAATGGTCTGCAAAGTACAAGCTGTTTTTGTATTTAGGCAGAGAAGTACAACCTGAACCCAGTACATCAATTACACAGTTTTTCTTCCACATTTTATGCAAATCTTTTCAATATTTTCTTTAATGAAAATAATTAGAAAAGCTATCTGCCTCATATTCTAGCTACAACTAAAGCATGAATCTAATTTCTTAGGATTAAACTGCTAGACTGATTAATTAATAAAGTCAGACACAAAGGCCATTAACACTGCTAAAGTTGTAATCAATCAAATCATTTTCTTTGCAGGCAAGAACTCACTGTCCACTAAGGCAAGCTCTTCTGATATGACATTTTCACTGCTAGGACGCAGAAAGGAGGTAGCACTAATAACTGCTTAAAGGCCTCTAGTTTTGGCACATTTGTCATAATCTAAAGCAAACACATCAACAACAAGCTTATTACATAACACTAAGTAGACCTGCTGAAAACTACTGATAAGGTAATTGTCACTTTTAGGTGTGTGTGGGTGCGATTCCATGTCATGTTGGCATTAAGTGCCACTACTAAGTTGTTATACTTTTAGAACATTCTTAGAATAAGCTCCATCTCTCCAGGGAAATAGACATGACATGCAATTTCAGCTATAATCAGAAACCGAATTAAAGTACAACACTTCAGCATGACATTCATATTCTTTGCAGGTCAGCACACAGTAATGAGCTCAGCCCCCACCCGTCCTTTTGCACAGCTCTACTGGTCGATAACCTAAACCCATTTCTGAGTAAAGATCATGAGTGTAGCCGTCAATTGAGATATAATGACATCTGCTAACACAACATTCTGTTCCTTGGAAAAAGTAGCACAGCACCATGCTATGTGACAAATTGTTCTGACAGGAAATTATTAGGGACACCGGCAACATGACAGTTTAATCTAGGACTCAAAACTAATTCCTGTTGTTCTGAAATAAATGTCTCACCTCTTCTCTAAATGACTTGAGTTTTTCTCTCTGTAAGTGAAGTATCTATCTTACAGTGATTTTATACAAGTATTACTCGAATTACAACATATTATTTATTTACGTTTTAACTTTTCTAGTTTCAAATTATTAATGTTGCACATTGATATGACTATTGCACTTAATTATTCTCAGTCTGCTATTCTCTGCATCCCAGGTCATCCATGAAAATAGCAGATTTATGCCATAATGGGTTAAGCCCAGTTCCTCAAAATAAAGTTTTGATTCACAAAACATTTCTGTTTGCGGTCTCTTTTCAATGAAATGTCCAATTATTACTGCTGTCTGAAAATACTTGAAGTGCAGTTGCTGACCATGATCAAAATCTGGAAAGAGTAACCGATTCTTCCAGAGAAAATAGACTTCTATACAGAAGACAAAAAGTACATGTTCAGGCTACCAAGTACTTCATCAGATGATACAGAATGTTTAAAGACTGACCCACAGGTGCAAAATTAGCACACATGCCTGTGAAAATCAGTACAATTAATCAGCAAGCCTCATTTTCAACTCAATCATCAGAGAAAGTGGTTCATTTAATCCCTTACATTGGCAGGATTAGTTTCATCTACACGTGTACTCCATCTGCACCTCAAATATCATGGGGAGCACAATAGTTCTGTGGTTATGTTTTCCTTCTCACAGGTCCAGGATGTGAGTTTCATGTCCTGTGACCAAGGCCAATGTGTATTTGGAGTTTGCATGTCCTCCAAATGTCTCTGTGAATTATATCTAAAACCCCTAGTTTTCTTGTTCGTCTCCAAAGCATGCTAGTTGATCAGTTACACTAAACTGTCCATGTATACAGCATTTTGCCTAGTACCTCAGGTTGTGGTTGAAAGGATTCAAAGAAGGACTATTTCACTTATTTGGTTAACAAACAAGCAAATAATGCTCTACTATTTCAAGTGCCTGGAGAGTGAAAACAAATGTCAGTACATATTTAAAATATTTCAGCAGTGCATTCATACTATTTATTTTACAGCTCTCAAATGTTACATGCAAACTTTAAAACTTTGCACATTTTTTTTCCAAAACAAAATGCACTATAAATAACACCCCCTCAAGTCTGCCTCATTTAAAAATTTTTATGCACATTTTGCATCTGGGTGCTGAAAGCAGTCAGATTAATACAACTGCATACTTTACCATTTAAACCTACTGTGGTAGATTACTGTTTTGTTTATATCCAATTTTGTGTTGATGCTACATTTTTTACAACATCTTTATTAAATCACAACTGCAGCACAGACATAGGTACACACATATATTAATAAAAAGAAAAACTTGTTTTCATGCAGTGCACATTTTTAATAATCCTTCACACCAACATTACATAAATTGTTCAATTCCTGTCTTCCCTTAAACCTCACTCCTCCTCCAGAACATTATTCTGCATGTACTGCTCCCAAAATTACATTTATTTCTATGTACTTCACTCTTGTCCTTTTCTAAAGATCCCACCTTTTTTTATTTTATTGCATATAAAGTATTTAATACTTCAGTTATAGAGGTTTTAGATTTTGATTACCATTTTCTAGTAACGGCTTTTTTTGGCAGCCAGTAGCATTAAACTCAGTAAGGCAATTCAGACCCTGTGCCCCAGCCCAAAAGAATAATTTCCGTAGTTACAACCATTTGCTTCCCCAACATTTCTAACAAAGTACTCTGTAGTGAGTTTTTAAAATCTTCCAGCTTGTCATGCTCACAAAAACATGTTCCCAATTACCTCTCTGTCTTTCCTATCACACCTCCAACATTTGCTATCTACCTAAGGAAAAATTCTCTGAAGTTTGCTTGAGGTATTAAAAATATCAATGCAAATACTTACAAGCAAAAATCTTAAATCCTCTGGATAGTGTTACATCCTTGGGAACCACACACGCTTTCTTTGTAAATTGCCGTTCCAGGCTCTCTTCCCAATTGTTTCTAACCGCCTCTGACCGATTCTTATAGTTATCATGCTGTATTTTACATGCCCTACTAATTATCCCCTTTTAACAGCAATTTCTGTTGCAGACTCAACTAAAAACTCTGACAGCTAGTCTTTCATTTAGCACTGCACTACCATTTTCTCTTTGCCTATACATTGTCAATTAATATTAAATACTATTTATTTAAAAACTACATGCAGTTATTTATTTAGTTATTTATACATACACACAATTTATTACTGGGGTTGCAGCACAGATCCCACAGAACAAATTTCTATCTCAGCCCATACATACTGCCACTGCTGGCTACACTGCTGAGTCACGTTCAAGATACAGGTAGGTAATAATAGCAAGACAAGCAGTAATTTAATTTAAATAAGACGTCTGACTGTCTATAGAGCTCCTTGATAAAGAAAAATGTGAAAAGGAAGCAAATGAAATGCCAGATAAAACCGATGTGCCTCAATGTGCTTTAAACTCATAGACACTGCCAGAAGTTCAAGACAACACTGCCATTTATCATGAGCTTAGATGGACAGGTTAGAAATGGAGAATTCAGAGAGCATTTATTATTATTGTTACTGCTATTATTATTGTTATTATCATTATTATTTAACTGATTTAAAAATAATTAAATTCATACCATTCAAGTGAAATTTGTCATCACAAATTTCTGGTAAGAAAGGTTTTATTTGCTCAGTTTTTATACATCATTCAGTTCTGGCAAACTACTTCAAGAGAAACACATATGATAAATGTGAGAATGTAGTGTCTGTACTGTACTACACTTGGCTTCATCAAAAATAAAAGGTTTACTGTTTTCATTACTGCCTTCCTGCACTGCACATAACTACATGCCTTACAGATTTGTTATAAACATTGCATGCATTTTCTACATCCTCTTTGTTCACAACTGAAAAAGGAGATGCTGAATCATTGGAGACAGCTAATTAAAAATACATACATACAAAAAAGAGCACTGCACTTATATTTCCATTGTATGGATCAGGAAAATAACTACAACTATACAATTTTCTACAACTTGATGACAGAATTCCACATCTGACATTTAACAGTCCTCACTCATCAAATGTTATTTTGTTAAGTAATGCTTTACATATATCTGAAGTGGACCAGGTAATTTATTCTCATGTGGTATTCTAGCAGTTCTTGAAACTTTTCTATCTAAATTTAGATGATATTGTTGCTTTTTATTTGTAAGGGTTCATGAAATACGTCATGTTACAGGAGATCCTTTTAAAACTACTTTTCTGCATATCCAAAGGGTTACTGTCACTCTATATAAAATTTAATCAAAGTGTAACCAAGTCATAAAAAATACATTCTAGTGTTAATGACATTCTCATCCCTGTTTTGATATTCTCCACTGCATTGCTTACAAATAAGAGACTCTAGTGAATGGCAGCTGATAAGGACATGAGAAACAGATCACAGAAACCTTATTTTGCTAAATAACAGCAATGGATGATCATATGATAGCATTAAGGATGCACGTCTGAGTTCTGCACAGCATTTCAGTTTTTCTGTGTTCTAGGGCATGATTTTGTGGGCTATGAACCTGACTTTTTTTCAGTGGCAAGACATCTCTATCTGTTGTGCTGGATTTTATAAGTAACACATACCCATTCTCTTAAAGATCAAGACAATTAGCACTTCAGCTATCCTTGTCAAAGACCAGTTCCAACAGAGAGAGCAAATGTGTACTTCTAGATAATGTGAAAAACCCAAACAGTTTAATGACGCATAGCAAATGGCATTAAAAAATTCTGAAACCTGACTATTCAAACAGCAAAAATGAGCCCAGCAACTGAGAAGTCAACTGGGGGAGAGATAGGAAAAGCAGTGGTATTTTTACCATCCTGACTGTCTTGGAGTGAGAAATGTTACAGGTAGGTATGGCGACCCTGGTGGTGATACTATAGTGTGCATCCCCAGGCATACAAATACTGGGGGCATGCATCAATAGATGTTTTAGGCTGCAAAGGTTTTACATCAGTGCACGTCAACCTCTGAGGCAGGGTAAAGGGTAAGACACACAAGTAAAGAATCCTTGCTGCCGTGAACATGACACTACACTGAGATGCCTCAATCGCCTCTCAGGCAATGGAAGGTTTCAGATTTGGCCAGAGGGAGCCTGAAGTGACTTCCTGTGTCCAAGATCTAGTAGAGGTACCAGTGGCAGCTACTGGTCTGTTCCATATAGGGGTCAAATATTTTAAAGCACTAGGCCAAACATAAATTTAAAAAGGGAGAGCATGATGGAATATTTAGAAAACAGAATTCTGCTTTCTATTAATGCTCATGTTAATATGTAGTCCACAACCCAGCCAAAAAATATATTGATGTTTTACTATACACAATTTTTTTCAAAAATATATTAAATGTCAGCTTATCTAAAAAGTTGTATAAAAAGTGCTTTCATTTCAACTGTCACTCTCAGGCATTTAAAGACCAAATCTGAGCTAAATGACACATTTTCCACTTCCTCTGATATTTATGTGAATGATCTCATGCATCTCCAAGCAAATCTGCAATATATAAGCCAATGTGAGGAATTACTGCCTCCTGGTATCCAAAAAAGTACAGCAGTACCCAATTCAAGAATTTTGTGTTAATACATTAAAACTGTAACTCACTGTCTGTTGTTTTATCCAGTTGCTATGCTAAGCGTCAGACACAAGTTTCAAGTGAGATAGTGAATAAAAACTGTCTATGTTATCTTACATTATGTCAAACAAACTGTAAGGTGGTCAATGTTCTCAGATAAAATGCTGAAAAGTATTACTATTAACATCTGTAGTTACTGAACTGTTAGGATTATTTTGCAAAAATATATCACAAAGCTTAAATATCTCATGCTTGAAGTATATTACATTTCAGTAAGATAATTTACTGTTAAAATGAACATAGAAGCTAGGCAATCTGGTAGCTAAGCTGTTGACACTGGTAGCCATGTCCTTCTTTTACTGGTACTAAATTACAAAACCATACACTAAAAAAATCAACAAAAAGCAAAACACAAACACAACAGGGCATTTGCTATGTTCAGTAATACCCTCTAGGTTGGGCACTGGAACCCACTCTAATGGGCATTACTGCTTATTTAACATACGGCTAGGTAGGTCACAAATATTACTTAACAGGAACATTTCATAACAGCGAGGACCCGCATGGAAACTGTTAGTAAGCACAACTGGCTACTTTGCATTAAGGCAATAAAAAAGGATTGTAAAATTGCCCAACATTCTGAACATAAATACGCAATTACAATTATTAAATAACTCAACAAAAACAATCAAATACAAATAAATAAAATCAAACAAAAATAAAAAACCAAGCATATAAATATATAAGCAATAAAAAAAAAAAAAAATCAAATTTTTTTTTTGAATTTTCTGAGAATGCTGAGGATTTAATAATCAGACAACAGAAAAAATAGAAGACTGAGAGTAAATCTTCTTGAATGATTAATAGATGCAGATATAAAAAAATGATATATGACATAAATTATAAAAAATATATTAAATAAAAAAATAAAGAAAAAAAAAATGAGAGTGTAAAAAAAAAAGCAAAAGGAGTAAAAAGAAAAAAGGAAGAAAAAAATAAGAGATAAGAAAAGATAAGTAAAAAGATAAAGAAGAAACAGATAACAAAATGTTAGAAAGGAAAATGTAGAAAGATATAGGATGGTAAAGAAGCAACTAATAAATTGGGAGGGAAGGTTGCTAGAAAGGGATAAAAAGAGGGTCAGCTCAGTCAGGATTCATGCATAGGCAGTGCCAGGAGGAATGGTTTCTTATTTTTTTTTTTTTTTTTGAAAAGGTGAGGAGAGGGAGGGTTTAGGGGAGAGGGGGGAGTTTATTCCAAATAAGATCCTACAGTGTTGGCAAAAGTGGAGTCACCTGCTTTTTTGTGGGGTTGAGAGTAGTTTAGAAGCTTCCTGGCAGGAGAAGAAAAGGGAAGTAAGATTTTTGTATGGAGATGAGGTTTATTAGGTATTATGTATTGGAGGTGTATGTAGTTAATTTTTAAAAGTTAAGAATAATTGATGTAGAAGTATTATATATATTCAGAGCCAATATAGTTTTTTTTTGAGACAGAGACAGTGATGTGATGGGGAAATGGGGTGGCAAACTGCTGACTGTGTGGCTGTGGTGTGATGTTTTTTGAGTTTTTGAAGGAGAGGTTGAGAGGTTGATAAAGAGAGGAGAACAGAGTGGAGGAGAGAAGGTGAGGTGAGTTTGGGCAAGAGACTGGTAGGTAAGGGCAGGGTTTTAGTCTACAGGGGCACATATTTTTATTAACAGTCTTGATGGTCAGATCAATGTGGTAGTCAAGCTTAGCTGATTGTCTATTGTGAGGCCCAGTAGTTTAGTGGAACTATCTGGGAGTACTGGTAGTGCATTACAGGACACAATGGAAAATGATGGAGGGGCAGATTTAAGGGAGGGTGAATAATAGCAATTTGGTTTTTGGGAGGATTGAGGGAGATAGGATGTTGAACCATTTTTTTGCTGCTGTAAATGCTGTAAATGTGTAGGAGGTGTAGGTTTGAGATGAGAGATGACAGATGAGAGTAGAAGAATCATCATATTATTGTATACAAGTGGATGGTGGGAGTTGGTTTGTTTATGAATTTATGAAAAAGAAAAGGAGGAGAGGGGATAGATAGAGACTTGACACCGATGGATGGAGTGAGAGGAGAGGAGATAGATGACTATCCCAGAGAAGGACTGCTTTTTTTATCTTCAAATAAGAGAAAGAACCACTGTAGTGCTAATCAGGATTTTAAAGTAGTATCTTTTAGAAGTAGGAGCAACCATGTGTTAAAAGCTTTTGAAGGTCAAGGAAAAAGTGCAGAGGAGCAGAGGAGTAGAGGTTGTTTGTTATTTTGGTGTTTGTTGAAGGAGAGTGAGAAGGAGAGAAGGGCACTATGATGGATGGGGGGCCTAAAACATTGTTGTGAGTGATTATTTATAGATTATTTTTGAATAGAAATATAGTGTGATGGTGAATGCAACGTTCCATTTTAGCTAGTGGAGACAGAAAGAAAGTTCAAGGGAGGGAGGAAATCATTGGAGGGGCTCCCTTTGGGAGGGAAATGGGATGGAGGATTTTTCCAGCAGGAGATGGGTTAATGTGGTTATAGTTCTGTTAATTAAATACTGAGTATGTGTATTCTTCATGTGCAGCTAGTTGTAGATTCATATTCAGCTGGTGGTAGGTTTAAGTAAGTTGGTTTTTGTTTAGTAAGTAACCTACATATGTAGAGACTGTATTAAATTGTAGAGGTGAGTAGTAGGGTTAGAGAAGAGGGGGGGAGAGGGGAGGGGGAGAGGAGTCATGGTGTTAGCTAGAAGAGTGACTGTTTCAGAAGAGAAGTTGTGAAAATTTGGCTATTGGGTTGGGTCTGAGCTAGCTGGTGGGTGTGTTGGTGTTCCCTGGATGGATCCCTGGTTTATCCAGTTGACCTGAGGTGTTTGGGTTTTGTTTTGTTGTTTGTTTTGTTGAAGGTAGTAGTTTTTTTTTTTTTAGTTTTTAGAGTTTCTTAGTTGTATTTTTCAGTGTTTGTAGTTTTTTGATGGATGGATGGATTTTTTGGATCTCCATTTTGTCCACAACTTATTTCTATCTAGCATTGTTTGTTTGGTTTTTTTGGAAAGCCAGGGGCTGCTTTACCTATTCTAATTATTCGGGATGGTGCATGATGTTGGAGGATTTTTTTTAGGAAGGTATTGTTGAAATAGGTAACTGCTTGATCAATTGGGAGGGTTTTTTTTAGACCACAGTATTTATTTGTGAGTTCATTTGGAAGAAAGACAGGTTAAAATTAGTTTTGTTGTGTACAGTACGAAAAAGTAGCTTGTTTGGGATTGTTGTATTTTTTTTAGAGATGTAGTAGAGAGATGATGATGATATTGTGTGTCAGAGTGTTCCAGTTTTATAAGAGAGGGGATTGTTGTTGATTAGTATCCAGTCTAGAACATGGCTGATCTGTACCAATTTATTTAGTAAAAAAAATTGTATGAAACATAACAAGCTGCACATTTTCATATTATACATTAGTAGTAACAGAGAGCCTGTTTCACTTGCAGCAAAGTACTAAACCTCATAATACACTAGTTACAGGTAGCATCTAAACAGAATCTTTTGATATTTTCATACATATGTGGATGCCTATTAAAAACTGGATGAGGAGTGAAGGACAGTGTGCTGCAAGAGGCTGTTTGGGGAGGAGAAGGGAAAATGGAAAAAAAAAAAATATATATATATATATATATATATATATATATATATATATGAGGAGAAGGGATATATATATATATATATATATACACACACACACACACACACACACACACACACACACACACACATTCAAGACAGAAAAAACATCTTGAAAGGACTAACACAACTCCAGGCTAGCAGCTGAAGCACAATCATACCATATTTGTCCCATACCACACCTTACTCTATTGTTCCCTACTCCTTTCTCATCAGGTATTACAGCTGAAAGCTCTCATTTCCCGTTTAATACCTTCCTCCATCTCCAAATTCTTAGCCCGCAAGTCTCACACCTCACTCAACTATTACTTTTCTATACTGATGGCCAGTAATTTTGTTATTCACCCATTTCACAACATAAAATCCCCCTCACGCTAAATCTCAATTTCTCTCCACATGTGGTAGCCTCTAGGGTCCAACACCTTACTCAATTATCACTTCTCAGAGCTAGATGGCCTGCAACCTTATCATTCAACTACTTCACACTGAAAATCACCATAATCACTGGTCTACAGTACCCACTGGTCCTCCTGTATTTTCTAGCCCTCCTTGACAGTTGATTGTCAGAGCAACTACCATCCTGACACTAGGCACTCACACTACTGTACTTCTGTTGTTGACAGAATTGCAGACTAATAGCCTGTACTTACATCTGTCTCTCTCTACTCCCATTATATGCTCCAACTTTACTATCATAGTGTGTGTATATTTATATATATATATATATATATATATATATATATATACACACACACACACACACACACCTCATATATATATGATAGACCCTACATCACTCTAGATTTATATATATATATATATATATATATATATATATATATATATATATATATATATATATATACATACACACACACACACACACACACATAATCTTTTCTCATATTACCACTGTTCACTCCTTCCATGTTATATCTAGAACTTGCTCCAATTTTCCTTGCCATATATCTCACATTATATCTCCTCTACTGACATTACCTATACACCGCTCATCATACCTCTCAATCTCTTAGAGCAGGAAATCTGGACAAAACCTTAAATAATGGGGAGACAAAGACCCCAATATAGTGGCAATTTTTAAATATTGCTCTTATAAACTTAGAAAGTTGATAGAATAACAGGTTTTGCATTAGCGTGAATTTTCTAAGGGGTATGAAATCTGAATCTCAAATGTGTGTCATTATTTTCTGACTTCAGTCCTCAATGAATTGTCAATGATTTGCCAGAAAACAACAATTTTACTGAGAAAGAGACCAAAAGTATGAGGCAAAAATCTGGACATTCTGTGAAAATCTGTACAGCTGACAGGTATGTCGCTTCTCCACCTTTCTTCCTCTAAATGCCCTCCTTCAAAAAGCAAGATACCCTTGTAAAGTTACCTGAACACAAACTTTACATATTCTCATGCAACACTATTCCTCCTCATAACACTCTAGCTCTTTCTTCAACTGAAACAATCTCCTATGTCTGCTGCTGTCTCCCATTCTTGCAAGTGTATGATGCTACAACATAGTATCTTAGTATCGCAAAAACGTCTGCCATACTTCTCTATTAATAGATAATGAAATTGATTTTGTATGACATATACTGAAATCACTCACACATATCTGAACAAACACATAATATAACTACTTTTCTATTCAGGTCTTCCATATTGTATACATTTACCATGGATGAAATTGAAAATGTACTGATAAAAGTGCTTTTCTCTCCCAGCCTCCACTGAGAAGGGGCTATTTCCAGCCCAGTCAGATGTCCCCATTCAACAAATGCAATAAATAAATAACTATATGAGAGACAGCAGAAAGGCACAAAGACATGAAGGGGAAGACAAGTGTAAGCAGTGGAGTCACAGAACTACATAAACTATAACAGAATAAATGAAAAATGTCTGTGTTAAGACACTATTTATTTGCTTGGCGGGGCTAAGTTGTTGTTGTCTTTCGGCTTTTCCCGGTTAGGGGTCGCCACAGCAGAACTTCAGTCCGCAAATATTTGGCAGTAGATTTTTTAACGAACGCCGAGGTGCCAGCTTGACATCCAACCTTTAACGAAGACACGCCCATTTACGCATGTCTTTCGAACGCCCATCCAACAACGGGGAGGACATGCAGAATTCACACAGAAGGCACTCCCCGCATTCCAGCCGAGAATCGAACGGGAGGACATCTTGCTGTGAGGCAACAATGCTACCGCTGCACCACTGCAGGGAACAGGGGGCTGACTACATGGACTAAAGTACAAACAACCAGAAAGAAAAAAGAAGAAGAAAAGGTTATACAGCTGCAGGTGATATACATGACAATTTAGCTCCCTGCTGAAGAAAACTAACAAATGGAAGAAAAGAATTAGAATTCTGCAGAAGAAATGTGTATGCTTGTTTTGGGGAGAGACTGATAACAAAATGCTAACATACATAACATCTCTGAGAAAGAGACATAGGAGATATGACTGCATGCCTTGTTACAGATATTGTCTGGAACATCAATCTCACAATCATTCCAACATCTTCCACCCTTCCTTGCATATAGAAAAACGACAAAAAATGTCTATGCTTCTCTGCAGATTACATATCCAAATACATTCCTTGTGGACAGAAGGCAGAGATGGATCCACATGCACTGTAGTACTGCAAGGCTACTGACATCATGTGATCAATGCACCTCAGGCAGTTTCCACTATGCATGTGATACCAAACTCAGGAAAAGAGAAAAGATAGCCCATGTGTGTGCTTATCAGTCCAGAGAACATCAAGGGCAAACAGATGGAGTAATTTGAGCAGCTTCTGAATAAAATAAATAAATACAAACAGAAGCTCTACTGCCACACACACACACAGCCTGTGACGAAAGAGGAAAGAAAACCCATGCTAAAAGAACAACATGCACTAAAGAAAATGTAGTCATCACAAATATGACTATGACGCTGGCACATCTGGACAGAAACCGGTCATAAGGCTTTTAATTATGGTATGGGCAAAGTGGCAGATACTAGATGACTGGAGAATGAGTATTCTAATGCCAGTGTACAAGAACAAAATGGCATTCATAACTGGGGGCAGTGCAGATGTATCAAACTCCTGTCTGTCACACTGCATGAAAGTGCATCACAGGATGACTGATAAGAGATGTGCAGAGTAGCAGAAAGTGAAACTGGAGATGAGCACTTTGGATCCAGATCATGATGAAGTACAACTGACCCAATGTTTGCGATGAGACAGACGGTGAACAAGAAGGTGGAGATAAGCAAAGATTCCAACTTGGAATTCCCAGATGTAGAGAAAACATAAGGCAAGGTCCGAAAAAAGGGAATTCTAGCAGTCTTGTGAAGGTTTAAAGTTCAAGAAACATTGGCAGAATTAGTGTAGACTAAATACAAGGACCCAGTGACACATACATGAACAGTGCGGACACACACAGGGGTTTCAGGTGAGAGTGGGTGTAGATCACGGCTGAGCTCAGAGACTATGGCTATTCACACTGATGAAAGACTACACCAGCAATCAGGTTGGACGGGACAGACCAACAAAGCTGCTATTAATAGATGATATCACACTACAGGCAGACTCTAAACAGGAACTTCAGCAAATGAAAAAATATGAAATGCAAAACTGAAGGCACATGGGATGAAACTAAGTACAGACAAAACAGAGGTTATGTTAGGAAGTGGGAATAACAGAAAAGGCTAAAAACTGAGAGAGAAGGGAAAACAGAACACCAAACTGACAGTTTCAAGTATCTGGGAGGTGAGATTGATGAGAAGGGAAGTCTGAATGAGAAGGTTAAAGCTAGAGTCAGAGGTGCTGCAGCCAAATGACAAAAAGTAACGGGTAGTGAGTGATAAAAGAATGCCAATGAAGCTGAAATGTAAGGTGTGGTATTCAAAACAATGGTGCAATCAGAATGCTTCTGCATGGCATAGAAAGTGTACAGTGAAGACCCAGCAGTTGAGCTTGAGGTGATGGAGATGAAATGTCCCAAGATAGGTAGGAGGATGCACATTGTGGAAGATGAAGAAATGAGAACATCAGAGCAAAAGCCAAAGTAGCCCCAACTGTACAAAATGTCAAGAACAGATTGCAATGTTTGGCCAAATGTGCAAGACAGCACAAAGCAATTCAGTAAAGTAGAATTGGGAGAGATGGAAGAAGGCAAGAGGAGATGAGAGTGTCCAGCCAAAAGATGGATGAATTCCACAAGAGAAGACCTGTGACTGTCATGACTGTCAAAGAAGGCAGAAGAGAGAGATAGTGACAAATGACATGATGCCTGATCCCAACTTGGTGTAAAATGGAAAAAAGGGACGATGGTGATAATGATGTTGTAAGAGTGTAGTGGGAGTGTAGAAAGATTTTTCTTTTTTTGCTCTGCCTTATAAAGTGAAATCAATATACTTATATGTGAAATGACCATATGTACACAAAAATACAAGTCAGAGTCTGTTCTGCCAACCATTAAGCTGCCGTTCTAATGACAACCAATTACCTTTCCATGTTAGCTAGGGTCCATTTTTGATCCACTCTGTATAACTGAAGGAGATGCACAAGGAATGAGAAAAAGAGGGAAAAGAAAAAAGTCCATTTGGTTGCTGAATAATTCTTCTGCTTTTGCCTTTGTGAAGTGAATAAGTATGTATAATTGGTTCATACAAAAATGGGCAGAAACAATTTCCCCAACCCAGTAACAAAATGCCACCTAAAAAGTGCAGCTTCGGTAAAATCCCTGTATTCCACCCTGAACATCTGTAGGAGTGAATAAAGCAGAAAAAAAAATAGTAAAGAACACACACCCAGTGATTTTTTTTTTTTTTTTTGGGGGGGGGGGGTGCTACAGCAGCAAACCAAATTAATAAACATGTATACTAGATCACGTATTAGATCCTTATGGGACAAAAGATAAGGCACAGTCTGTCCCATCTTCCTAACGCTAAACAGATTTTAACATCACCTGACAAGTACAACTTAGGCAGCGTCCCCATTTCAGTGTGTGCAATTACAGGGCTATATAAGAACATGAAAGTAATATAAAAGCACCTTATAGGTTTTCAACAGCATATTTGACATATATATATATATATATATATATATACACACATAAAATTAAACATATATGGTAAGTGATTTTTTGTCTTATCAAATTAAATGAATGCAAACACAACACATCTCTCACCTCATCCTGCAGTGCCACTGAAATTATTTCATTAGTGGACCTCATGAAGAGGATCCCCTCCCCACACGTCACTTTCACTGACAGCAGAGGTCAAGCAGTGTTGAAGTGAACAGTTTCATTTTGACATTAAGTCTGGCAAGTAAGATATCTCTGTGACCTCTGGCTGTCTGGTTAATGGCAACAACATAGAAAATTTAGGAAACTGCATGTGTCAAAATAAATTGTTCAGGACAAAAAGCAAAAATAGTGGCTATGATGAGGTGGCTCATTGACCAGACAGACAATATCAAGATAAGAAATTTGAAGCAAAATAGGAACACTTGCATGGCCCAAATTCGTCTCCTTAATGAAATGTCAGCACCCGTAATGCCGACTGCCAACAGACTGTAAAAAAAAAAAAAGAAAGACTGAAATTCCAGATGAAGAGCAAATCTAAAACATCACTCTTCTCCTTTAAACTTTTTTTTCCGGGGTGTTCTGGGTGTGGGGGAAAATAAAATAAAATATACACCTATGTCAGGTCCACATATTTCTACTGTTTTACACAATAAGCAAATTACAAGAAGGCAGGGGCTTGTTATAAGCCACAGAGATTTGTGAAAAAACAGACAATTGGATTATTACAAAGTGGGAAGATAATTAGTCTATCTTCCTCAACTCTACACAACCATTTACCCACTTCTGACATTGTTCAACCTCTCAGTTAGAGCCATTTACCAGTGCAAACTAGTTCTACACATCATCTAACTTCACACCATCCATTCACTATCAAAACATTAAAAAAGGAATGTCGGAGGAAAAATATCTCTGGCTACACTGATTAAATATCTGTGACACCGTTCTGAGTGGGCATAAAATGTAAAAGTAACAGACCTAAACAGTATCTATTAAAATATCACTAGCTACATGATCAAATATCTGAGACAAAGCATTCTGAGTGGGCACAAAATGCAATGTGATAGTGCCACAATCATGCAAAAGAAATGTTCTTGACTTAAAGTGCATACTTATTTCTGCTGCTGTGTGAATCTATATGCCACTATTATTTTGCCTGAATTACTACACCCCAGGAGGTTTATGCCGCTAAAGAAAACAACAGCAAACCCAGAGTCACTTTAGTCCCTTCTGGCTGAATGCACACGGGTTAGAATATAGTGCTACAAGATGACACTATTATCACTGCAAATGCAACAACACAGCAATCCACACAGCAAACAGTGAAAAAACACTCCAGACCTGGCTCAGCTAGTAAACTCTGTAAGATAGCTGAACAGACTCTGTGGACTGTTTTCTGTTTTCACTCTAGTGATTGATAAGTACGCACATTCAAAACTATTGTGAATGGAGTAGCATACTGCACTGGTAAACTCAAATCAATCACTTAGGACCTTACTTGCAGATAGATAAAGCAGAGTACCAAATGTCATTTCTGATGGATTTTCTATAATCAATGGCCAAGTACCATGGGAACAGAGGATGGCATAATAACTTGCGTATTATAGGCTTATAAGAAGGAAAAGAGCAGAAGGATATACTTCAGCTCCTCCAAGCACAGAGGTCCACCACAATGGGCCCTGAACCACTCACCAAGTTAATGTCGGAGCAAATGAAGAGGTCGTTAGCCCCGCCATCATCTCAGGGTTCTCCCACTCCAGTCCAGAAGATACTTAATGCAGCATGGTAATAGAAGGACATCCAGCACCTGGGTCAAAGAGAGAGAATTGATAATGCCTACTTTAAGTAGGTCCTGGCAAAATGGAAAGTACAGTTGTGTAAGTTGCTCTTACAATAGTAGATGCTTGCGTTACTGGCTAACTGCAGTAGCCTTTTGGCTCGATAGGTTATATCCTGCCCAGACTACAACAACCTGCCAGCCTCATAAAACTCTGGCTCCCTCCCACACCTTCAATCTAACTGCTGACTAGACGGCCCATTGGAGGGAAGCAGCAGTCATACTGAAACTTTATTCAGCAATTTCTTGCCTGTAAAAAGAAAGGGAGAACTTACTCTTCCTGAACTACAAAAGGTATAAGGATAAACCAAGAAGGTTTAAATCCCATCAATAAACTATATACAAAAGTTGGGTGAAGGCGAGTAGGTGCAGCTACTGCAGTAGCAAGGAATTCAAACCTCTGCTGTTATGGTAAGTACATCTTACATAACTGTTCATCATTCTGACTGCCGCGGTAACCTTTAGGCTATATGGCTTATATGGGTCGATTACTAAAGCCTATCTGACCTAGGGGGAGGAAGAATACAGGTCTGGGAACCCCTGGAGAATAGTCTTAGCAAAGCCTGTCCTAGAACTGGGAAAGAAATCCAGTTTATAATGCTTTGTAAACGTATGGACAGAGGACCATGTTGCTGCATCTAGAATGCTTCATTAATCCACCCCTTTATAATATGACATCAAATAAATAAGGCTCTATTCAAATGTGCCTTAATTCTGCCTGGAAATGTTTTATCATAGTGGGAAAAACAAGAAAAGACAATGAATTGTCTGAATTGGCACAGGCTGTCTTTTCCAGTCTCATACTAGGATTTCCACAGCTGTATAACTTTCCTAAAATACTTAGTACTATCAAGATAATACTGGAGTTGCAAAAGCATGATCAAAGTATATAAAATCTATTCTCCCTACCATTCAAATTCTGAAGGAATTAGTGGAGATAGACGGCTAGGTTCAAGGCACACTCGGAAAGTGGTAATGACATTTTTTTTTACAGATAACCTATAGACAGGGAAAAGCAGAAGAGTTAATCCCACCATAAATGGATACTATCTCGCAGACATCAGAGAAATAAACCAGGAAGCCTACCAAAAGATGAAACCAAAGTAGCCAGAATAGCTGGTTCAAAAGTAGACAGAAATAACTTTCCAAGAAAAAATTAAAGATCCAAGTTAAGTGTCACCTAAATAACAGGTGAACTTTTGTATTAACAGAAAATCCTCTTTGTAGAACAGCTTGAGGTAAGTCTGACATGAAAAGGAGGATCCATGGGCAGACATGCTGAAATGGCTGTTAAATACCTCTTGCTAAAGCAGTAAACAGAATATAGGACAGTAACTTACATAAATGTTTAAGAACTAGTGGTAATAATCTTACATATGACCCTAATTATAGGAGAGACACCAACTAGAAAATCTTCTCTACTGGTTAACATAAGATTTTCTAGTACCAAGATTCCTCGTCTCCTTTAGTACTTGATGGTTGTCCTCATAAAAAAAGGTACCTAACCTTGTCTCCTTTAGTACTTGATGGTTGTCCTCATAAAAAAGGTACCATAAGGGTATCAGAATTCAGTCATTCAGTTAGTCAGCTGTAGTTGTTTGAGACTGGGGTTTATCAAACTCCCCCTGTATTATCAGAGTAGAGTCACTCTGTGAGGTAATTGCCCTTGGCCAATTCCATAACCAGGGAGAACCAATGTTGCCTGGGCCAGAAGGGAGTCACCAGAATAATTCTGAGATGTCCATCTGAATCTTCAAAATGACACTGGATATCAGTGGAAAAGGTGGAAATGCATGAAGGAACATTCCCCTTCCATGGAAATGAAAATGCATCTATTTTTCATACCTGCCTGCAAGAAGTCCTACTATTAAGATGCCCATTTATGGGAATACATACCCCGAACATCTTAAGTGGTGGTAGAGTTTGAATGAATACTCATTTAAGTATTATTTAAAGCTCCTTATTGACATTTTCTATCCAATGGAGCAAGCATTTGATGAAATAAGACTGACACAGGAAGAAATTAATAACACATTTAAGGCAGAATGTTATAAAGTGCACATTGAAGAACACTGATAACGTAACCAGTTATGAGAAGAAACTTCAAGTTGTTAAATTAAAGAAATTACAATGTGATATGAACGATTTCAGAAAGGGTCAAGTTTTTTTCATGGCCATATGAAATAGAATTAAGTGCTAAGGATACGAAAAAGAGCAATATTGAGTCATTGGATATGACAAACAGAACAAGTGATGTGGCATTTCCAGAGGAAGTACCAATGGCACAAGAGTCTCAAAATATATTAAATATAGTACATGAAACTGTTAGTCAAACCAATAAAGTGACAGCAAATTGATACTTCTTCTTCTAAAACGTCCGGGCAGAGTAGTTCTGATTTTTTGTTACCAGAGCCACTGCCAATAGAGCAGAGTTACAGGAAGAATCGGTCATGCAGCAGAATCAGGAAGGGGCGAGTGCAATATTCTACAGTGGCAGAATCTGTGAAAATCAGAAAAAGACATTGAGTAATATGGTTGTTCATTTATCTTCGTGTGTTTTAAGTGATGAACAGTTGTCTGTGCTTAACAAGGGACTTTCATTCACTCCTAGTCAAGCCTCCTATTTTTACAAAGTATTGATTGATTTAAGACTTTTTGCCAGGAATATTTCGGTATCAATGATGTTTGGTGAACATCTGAATTCTGGGAATGGCTTACTTCGAAAACCAAGTACAATCAATCCTGTAAAGAGTCCTAATGTTGAAGTGTTTGTAACATTATGTGATGAAGATACAAGACTTGCACTTTCTGCACCAAACAGATACAGTTTTTATAACTTAACATCAGGTGAAAGTTGTGCATTAATTGAGCTACGCAATTCTACACATCTTGAAAATTGCCCAGCAGATAAGGGTGGTACTACTGTAGTAATGGACAGACGGTTTTACATGGAAAAACTGTCCTTGATGTTAAGTGATGAAATGACTTATACTGTGGTAGCTAAATATCTGGTTAAGGTATATGTAGATAGAATTCATATTTTTATATATGATTAGTTAATGACAATGTTGATTGATTCTATCTATATGATTATTTTATTGTTGATAATCCAGTGATTCCTGTGATTTATGGACTCCCCAAAACTCATAAAGATCCTGATATACCTCCAACGAGTCCCACAGTGTCCAGTAGGGGATGGGGTACAGAACCTCACTCCATCTCTGTGGAGAAGACACTCAGACCCATACTCGACAATAAAAATACATTTGTAAAAGATACTAAAGATTTTTTGGTACAATTACATAGATGGGCAGAACATTCTGATACTACTAAGGACTTTATGTTAGTCTCACTAGATGTGACATCTTTATTTACTGTAATCCACAATGAATTGGGTATAGAGAATATCAGGAGTTTCCTTAGCAGTAGAGCACGTTTTAAAGCCAATAAAACTGAATTGATTTGTACTCTTTTAGAATAAATTTTGGAACATAATCTGTTTACCTTTGATGGCAAGTATTATTTACAGAAAACTGGCATAGCTATGGGCATAGCATGCGCCAACAGCTTTGGAAATCTTGTAATGGCTCTATGGCAGATTGAAAATGTGTTGAGGAATAATGTGTATCAACGATTCATTTATTTTTATAAGCGCTTTGTTGATGATATGTTTTTAGTTTTGGGAGGTACTGAAGAACAGTTAACTGACTTTACTGATAAATTCCATGCAACTACTAGCTATTTCAGGTTTACTTATAAATTATCCTGTGATATGACAGATTTCTTAGATGTCAAAATACATAGGAGAGATTTAGGTCTATTAGGTACAAAGATCCATATGACAAAAGTTAAGGAAAATACCCTTCTGCGTAAGTCCAGTATGCATCCTGAACATGTTAGCAAAAATGTACTTAATGGTCAGTTTTATAGGGTTATAAGTCTTCATGGTGATGATGATTTGAAGGTGGAGTTCGAAGAACTTAAAACTGAGTTTTTGGAGAGGGATTATAATAACCTTAAAATTGATCAGTGTATAGCTGAAGTAGTTCAAACTAGGCAGGACAGAGGAGACCCTATTTTTCCAAAACCTATTACACAGGAACAACCAAGGATAAGAGGTCCAGTTAGAAACAGACCAACTTTAACGTTTTCTAATGGCATTAGTATTGTATGTGATATTATTAATAAATATTGGTCTGTACTTTTAGCAGATCCTCAAGTGAAAAAAGTAGTGGACCATAAACCTAGGTTTGTTTTTAGAAATAGCTTGTCTTTAAAAAGCAAATTATGCTACAAAAGTATGTATGAATCTCATTACATGTGTTCCAACTGGAAAGGTTCTTTCAGATGTAATTCCTGTTCTGCATGCAATAATATTTTTACATGTACTTCTTGCATTTATAAATGTACTGTGACTGAAATAGTCTTGGATTTTTTTGCCAACTGTAGAACGTAAAATATAATGTATTATGCTGGGTGCATGATGTGTGAAGCTGACTGTTACTATAGCTGTAGCATGGCTCTGAGATATTGACTGTCCAGTTAATGCAGTCAACAATTATTGTTAGATGTGATTAACCTATTACAGAAAACACACATACAGCTAAGAGTTAAATAATGGGTATTCTGAAAAGGTTACTGATATTCAGAAAAATAATCATCAGGATGTATGCTATATTAGTATGTAACAGATGTGATGTAAAGAGTAATTTAGATAATGTTAAAGAAGGTTAACTAACAGCAAATGGTTAAAATATGAAGTGGAGGATATATTAATAAGGGAACCAGAAGTAAATAAGACTAGATGAGACACTATAAACCACAGGTTAACAGAAAATCTGTGAGACAGACAGAAAAGAGACAGACAGAGACAACTAACAATGGTAAACCTAGAGTATACTGACAAACTAAAAAGTGAAATTGTAGTAAAGGAAACAGAACAGGCCCTTAAGTCCCCCAAAAAAGAACAAAACCCCAGGGAGTGACAGCATTCCAGCAGAGATTTGGCAGCTAGTGCATGGAAAGATGATATCAACTTGGAAAAGGCTACTCATTGGGATTGGGGGGAGGGGTCATGCCTGTGATGTTGGGGGCAAGGATTAATACCAGTGATTAGGAAGGAAGGCAAAGGACCCACCAGAAGGGGCCTCAACTAGACCTATAACAATATTAAATCATGATTACATAATTTTATGACAATAGTGGCAAAGTACTTAACAGGGGTAATAAGACACCTGACTCAAATACATATGGAATGGCACAGCACAATATTATAAGAAGGATAATACAAGATACACACTTAAAGAGTGGCATTATTCACCCTGGACACAGAAAAAGCCTTGGACAGAGTGGAAGGGGGGGGTTCTTTTTCTAAATGTTAATCAAGATGGAAATCTGTGAACAACTGGTAGTGACATTAGGTAAAATCTACTTGGGCCTATAGAGCAAGTTAAAATACTAGGAAGGCTCTTGGAACATATGAAGATGATGGGGACCAAGCAAGGCTGCCCTCTTTCCTCACTCCTATTCACATATTATCGTGAGCCTCTAGCTGCAAATATCCCACAGGCAGGGATAAAATGATACAGCTGGGGTAAAATGGATCTTAGGACAGCACTATATGCAGGAGATATAACCATCACATACAGCAATACAGAAAAAGATATATAAACTACTCTAGGAATCATCATCATTATAATCAACCCCTTTTTCCCATTTTCTACATGGAGTCGGGGTGTTGTGTCAACTGTCACCATCTTTCTCGATTTAATGAAACTCCCCTACCTTCTTCAACACTCATGCCTGATTGTCACAGGTCTTCTCTCACACAATCCATTCACCCCTTTGCTGGATGCCCTCGGTTTCCTCTAGCCTTCTTCCTGTCTGTCCCAAATCTTCTTCACCAGACTGTCTTCTGCTTTTCTGCACATGTGCCACTACTAACCACCATAATCTATTCACTTTGACCCTGTCTGCAACTGCAGTTACTCTGGCTTCTGCTCCGACATCCTCATTTCTTTTTACCTGTCCCACAGTCTGCACCCTACTACACATCTCAGGCACTTCATCTCCATCACCTCTAACTTTCTCAATTGCTTTGTCTTTACTGCCCAGGTTTCTGTACCATACAGTTGTACTGGTCACACCACTGTTTTGTATACCTTATTTTTCAGCATCTTTGGCATTCTTCTGTCATATACTACACCTGACACACTGTGTGAGATTGCTGCAGTCCCTCTGATTCTAGCTTAAACCTCCTAATTCACACTTCCCTTCTCCTCAATCACCCCTCCCAGATAACCTGAAGCTGTTAACCTGTTCAACTACTTTCCCTTCTATCTCATTTCTCAGCTTCTTCTGATTTCTCCCATTTGCTACCATTACAACTGTCCTATCTGTGCTGAGTTTCAATCCATGTGCCTTCAGTTTTCCATTCCATTCCTCTATCCTTTTCTGAAGATCTTGCTTAGCGTCTGCCTGTAATGTTACATTGTCTACATACAGCAACTTTGTTGACCTGTCCCCCTCCAACCTGTTTGCTAATGTAGTCCATCACCAGTATGAGCAGCAGTGGGCTCAGAGCTGAACCCTGATGAAGACTCACTCCCACTGGGAACCCCTTTGCGAGTCCAAACACTGCTCATACTTGCGTCATTGGGTCTTTGCACATAACCTGCACCAATTCTACTAATGTTTCTGTACTTCTAACCATTGGAAAACTGCCCAAATCAGCTTTCTTGCACCTTGTCATATACTTTCTCCAAGTCTAGGAATCCCCAACTGGACTCCTTCCTCATCTTTAGCTTCTTCTCAACCATCTGTCTCACTGCAAACATCAGGTTGGTTATGCAGCATCCTGATCTGAATCCAAACTGTTCATTTCCCATCTTACTTTCTATTACTCTTAGTATACTTTCTACTACTCTTTGTATTAGTTTATCAATCACCCTCTCCAGGACTTCCAAGCAGTGTGACAGAAGTTTGATGGTTCTACACTGCCCACAGTTAGGAATATCCCTTTTTGTTCTTATACACTAGCACTAGTTTATTTATTCTTCAATCATCTGGGATATGCCTTCCTCTCAATACTGCTATGACTGCTCTTAGGAGCCATTTCTCCACTGTCTCATCCAACATCTTTATCATATCTCCTGTGATGTCATCCGAGCCTGCTGCTTTCCCTTGCTTCATTTTCTTCAGTGCTGTTCTTACTTCATCAAGGGTGAGTTTCGCCTCTTCTTTCACTATAGGCTGTGTTTGGGTCAGTACAGCTTCTAAGGAGTTTTCTTAATTCAGAAGCTGCTGGAAGTACTCTTTCCCTCTACCTTTGATGTCCTGTGGACTGGTTTACTGGCTGTTCCTGGCATCCCTTCTGAAGGGTGCCTGACTTTCTTCTTTATCTTTCCGTCTTTGCCTTGCAACCTAACAGACCTTCTTTGTGCTATTTAACGAGTCACTTTCCAGAAGCTGGTAGAGTTCTTCTGATGCCTTGTTCTTTGTTACTGCAACTCCACTCTTAGCCTCTATGTTAGCCAACCAGTATTTCTTCCTAGTCTGCTTTTTCTTTTCTTTCTCCAACTTTTTCTGCACGCCTTTGTTATGATGACTTCCTGGACTTCCGCATTCCACCACCAGCTTTCGTTATGTACCTTGCTTCTATACCTGCTAAGCCGCATATCTGTTCTGAGTCTTCACACATACTCTTCTCAAGTGCTGCCATTCTTCTTCAATGCCACCCATTTTCTCTTCTTCTTGAGGTGCTAGAGACCTGAGTAATTTATTGGACTTCTGTGCTTTCTCTCCAGTCAACTTCAGCCTAGTCTCTGCTGACCTTGCAGCTGAATGTGGCAACCAGTGGTTTACTCTGTGGACTAACTGCTTCACTGTCAGTGGGCGCAGTTTACAGAGAGTTCATGTGTGCAGCCACACAATGCAACCCCCTGGCAATGTACCACATGACTGAGTAGCATGGAGCCACTATAGCTCATAAAGCTGCAACCATGCATCTGTACTCCTGTAGATGTCAACCAAGCAGTGGACCAGACTGTCTCACACCCTACAAGATGAGACAGCTGATGCTGGCCTCTCAATCTCATCCCCCTCAGCCTGGTTCTCCAGTGCTTGTTACTGCTAAAAGAACATGGGTCATCTCAGTCATAGTCAGGCTTTTAACTCTCAATGCCTCACAAACCCCTGCCATGAACTGACATGATCTTATCCCAGTAAGTTCTTCTGATAAACTAACCTGATTCTTATCAATCTTCTAGGGGGAATTATAAGAACTGTTGTTCCTGGGTTTGTTTTGCAGGGACCACAAGGTCAGACTCTGATACATTTACTAAAACTTAATCTGGAGAAAGTTACTCAAAGAAAATCAGTAGGATTAGTTCCTTACAATGTTACAATGGACTAAATTATTGCTGAATTAGTTCCATGTAACAGTGGATATTATTTTCTGGTACACTACTCAGTATATGTACAGCTAAACAGGATAAGCTAATGTATAGGAATTATCTAAAACTGAAGGATAAAGACAGAGAAATTCTGTCCAAATTATAAATGGAAAACAAGATAAATTCTATCTTCATTGTCCATAATGATATATTATGACATGTAAAGTATAGCAGCACAGTTCTAAAATAACAATAATGTTTTGCATTTCTAAAACATCTTGCACTGATTATGCCTTTTCAACTGAAAAAATGTTTACTAAAAAAAGCCTGGTTAATACATTACACTACATGCATTAACTAACACGATGAATTAATATAAGATGCTTGTCAAAGAAAGGACACAAAATAATTACAGTTTTAAACAGACAGTAAATAGGTTTTCTTACCAGAGCTTCACTGGCACATTGGAAGACGTAACAGACAAACTGACAGCCTCTGTTTTCTGGAGTTTCTCTGCAGATAAACCCAAAATGATCTACATGCCTGATACCCTGATAGACAAAAACAAATTTGTCATGTTGCAAGTAAGATGTTACTAGCATTAATGAAACTTCAAATACATTCTAATTCATCATCAACAATAATGAAACAGAATATGCAATTTCTCATAGTATATCATAGTCATTGACAGAAATAACACTAGTGGTGCAATCAGTGACAAACCTGATACAATTTCTTCTATAACTGAGAAAATGCAATACAGAACTTTAGGATGCCACAGTAGTTGCATAACAGCCTTGCAAATGAAGTCTATGCATCTCTACAGAAGGACCCCCCTCAATATCTTGGTTCATTTTAAGTTCCACATTATCAAATTTATTTTGTCAGGTTTTCATATTGTTGAGTAAGACAGCATAGTGAATGACATATTCTGTATTATGTTTTCACCTTTTATTTGGAACATGCAAATGAATTTGGTTTCTTAATTTTATTGAACTGTGTTTTTCACTCTGTAAATAAAGATGACAGGGAGGAACTGGTGTCACAAGTTATTGATAGTTCATCTTTCTCTGGGGCTGTGTAATCTCAGGGTTAAATATCTATAGATAATGGGGGAATGGTGCGGCTCCCACAATAAAGTACACAGGGCTTGACCCTGAAAAAAACGTTGCGTACATTTTTTTACAAAAATGTTGCAATATATTATTCAATTACTCAGCAAGGTGAGTGAGTCACTCAATGTGGATGGATTTTGACAGGCTAGGTTTGCTAAGTTGCTATTCATGAAAATTCAGTGTTTCCTTATAGACGTGTCACCTAGTGCAAATAAGATAACCTTATGTGTACTCCCTTTCCAAAAATTAAATTTTCCAAATAATAACATTCCATTCAAACATTACAGAAGATCAAGAATTTCTACTAAAAGGATTCAATGAAAAATTTATAGAACGATCATTTCATTGATTCAATTACCTTTACGATATACAGCAAAGAGTGAATGTAATTTAAAAATGTGCTGTAAAGTTATCTGATCACACACCATTATACAAATCACACAGGATGAGTAAAAGAACTCACATTTAAACTGAACTGTAAGCAAGGTACCTGATCACACCAACTGAAAATCGTGTGACACACAGATGACCTGATCAAAGCAACTGAAAACTAAGTGACACTCAAGTGACCTGATCAAACCAACAAAAACCAAGTGACACACAAGTGACCTGATCAAAGCAACTAAAAACCAAGTGACACACAAGTGACCTATGCAAACCAACTGATAAAAAGAGACATGCAACATGCTTGATCAAACCAACTGAAAATCAAATGGCACACAACAGTGACTTGATCAAACAACCTAAAAACCAATTCACACACAAGTAATCTGATCAGTCCAACTGAAAAACAAGCGACCAGATCAAATCAACTAAAAACCAAATGGCACACAAGTGATCTGATCAAAACAATTGAAAACCAAGTGACACACAAGTGACCTGATCAAACCAATTGAAAACCAAGTGACACACAAGTGACCTGATCAAACCAATTGAAAACCAAGTGAAACAAGTTACCTGATCCACCCAACTGAAAACCAAGCGACACAAAAAGTGCCCTGCAGCAATCTGGAAATTAACTAAATATGCAGAAACAGACAACCCATTTCAGATATACTCAAGTGAACTAAGCAAAGTTGCAACAAATCTTATATACCACCTTAGAAGTAATCTGTAATAAGCAGACAGATGTTCATGCGTGGATAGACCTTCACTTTACAGACATCTTTGTAATAAACAAAATTTGGTTAATATAGGATATAACTGATAGAGATCATTCCCTAGACTTTAATATTCTTAGATTTGACTGAAAAAGCTAAAAAAGCTGGTGAGGTTGGAATAATCTGTAAAAGTTCTCTAGAATGGTGTATTTTCCCTCATGCCCTCACTCAATTTAACAATACAGAAATTCTTCTCTTTTCTCAACTTTATAATCATAAGATCATACACATCATAGGAATTTGCATACCCATTGCAATAACTAAATTACTGCTGGAGATATCTTTTATTGGATCTCTAATAGTATTTTTCAAGAAACAATCACACTTGGTAACTTCAACATTGAATGGTTGTCTATAAAATCTGACAACCCATCTAATGCCATAAATCTATATATTCTCACTAAACGTATTTCAACTCCAACTAGCCACAGCTAAAGTATCAAAAGGGAAAGAAGTTCTGATTGGATTCTCAATTCCTCTTCTAACAAAAACAATTCCTCTGGTACCCTCCCAACCTTTGCTGTTAGATACTGAATCTATAGTCATAAACATCACCATTAGAACAAAGAACACAATTTTTCTGCTTTCCACAAAGTTTTCATCAACGGCCTAACACACTCCAATCAGATGAAGCTGTCTACAAATTTAAAGTATTCTAAATATCTTTAACGAACATGCTTCTCTCAGGAAAAAAGGAGTTAAAACTAACCCAGCACCATGGCTACCAGAGAATACTAAGCAATGCAAGTTGTGAAGGGACAAAATATGGAAAGTACTGACACTATATAAGACCAGAAAAAAATGCAAAATATACAGCAAAGAGTGAATGTAATTTAAAAATGTGCTGTAAAGTTATCTGATCACACACCATTATACAAATCACACAGGATGAGTAAAAGAACTCACATTTAAACTGAACTGTAAGCAAGGTACCTGATCACACCAACTGAAAATCGTGTGACACACAGATGACCTGATCAAAGCAACTGAAAACTGTGACACTCAAGTGATCTGATCAAACCAACAAAAACCAAGTGACACACAAGTGACCTGATCAAAGCAACTAAAAACTAAGTGACACACAAGTGACCTATGCAAACCAACTGAAAAAAGAGACATGCAACATGCTTGATCAAACCGACTGAAAATCAAATGGCACACAACAGTGACTTGATCAAACCACCTAAAAACCAATTCACACACAAGTGATCTGATCAGTCCAACTGAAAAACAAGCGACCAGATCAAATCAACTAAAAACCAAATGGCACACAAGTGATCTGATCAAACCAACTGAAAACCAAGTGACACACAAGTGACCTGATCAAACCAATTGAAAACCAAGTGACACACAAGTGACCTGATCAAACCAATTGAAAACCAAGTGAAACAAGTTACCTGATCCACCCAACTGAAAACCAAGTGACACAAAAAGTGCCCTGCAGCAATCTGGAAATTAACTAAATATGCAGAAACAGACAACCCATTTCAGATATACTCAAGTGAACTAAGCAAAGTTGCAACAAATCTTATATACCACCTTAGAAGTAATCTGTAATAAGCAGACAGATGTTCATGCGTGGATAGACCTTCACTTTACAGACATCTTTGTAATAAACAAAATTTGGTTAATATAGGATATAACTGATAGAGATCATTCCCTAGACTTTAATATTCTTAGATTTGACTGAAAAAGCTAAAAAAGCTGGTGAGGTTGGAATAATCTGTAAAAGTTCTCTAGAATGGTGTATTTTCCCTCATGCCCTCACTCAATTTAACAATACAGAAATTCTTCTCTTTTCTCAACTTTATAATCATAAGATCATACACATCATAGGAATTTGCATACCCATTGCAATAACTAAATTACTGCTGGAGATATCTTTTATTGGATCTCTAATAGTATTTTTCAAGAAACAATCACACTTGGTAACTTCAACATTGAATGGTTGTCTATAAAATCTGACAACCCATCTAATGCCATAAATCTATATATTCTCACTAAACGTATTTCAACTCCAACTAGCCACAGCTAAAGTATCAAAAGGGAAAGAAGTTCTGATTGGATTCTCAATTCCTCTTCTAACAAAAACAATTCCTCTGGTACCCTCCCAACCTTTGCTGTTAGATACTGAATCTATAGTCATAAACATCACCATTAGAACAAAGAACACAATTTTTCTGCTTTCCACAAAGTTTTCATCAACAGCCTAACACACTCCAATCAGATGAAGCTGTCTACAAATTTAAAGTATTCTAAATATCTTTAACGAACATGCTTCTCTCAGGAAAAAAGGAGTTAAAACTAACCCAGCACCATGGCTACCAGAGAATACTAAGCAATGCAAGTTGTGAAGGGACAAAATATGGAAAGTACTGACACTATATAAGACCAGAAAAAAATGCAAGATTTTGTATACCTTCAAAACTGGACTAAATAAAACATTAAACTGGCTAAGAAAACTTAAAATACTGCACTAAAAAATACTCATAAAAATGAGCGTTTTTTTTTTAATCTCAAAAAAAAAAAAATTCTTATATCCTGGTCAAGCAACTTAATCAACTTCATCTACAGCACACCAAAACGGTAGTGTTGCCAGTCCATTTAAGTCTCACTTCTTTATTCAATGACATAACCCCCTCTACCCTTCTAGATCCTCCACAACTAGGGAATCGCACTAAAATCTTCTCCTTCAAACCAATGTCAACCTCTGCTGTCAAGAAGCTTCTTCTTAACATAAAAAACTGAACTCTAGAAACAGTATCTCATATAACCCCTTTATAAAGGTAGAAAATGCTCTCAGGTCTAAAAAACTAGTTGGCCATCATCAGGAATTTGCCCTTTTCCCCACTGTAGCGAGACCACAGAGTTGGTATATTTAGTTAGGGGGTAGGTTTCAAATAATGTGTTTTTGTGACATTTGCTAGGTTGTCCCGGGAAAAAAAATTTGCATAAATTAACAGTCGTCAGATTTAGCTTTTGATGGACTATGTTCAATGAATAGGGATTTAATGATTACTCGCTTCAACAAAGTGATATAGACCCAATTTCTTATACTATGACCTTCTGCAGTTCTGTCTCCACTGCCTAAAATATTGGGGAAAATCATTTAATCACAACAACATAAGCACTTCACTAAGAATAATCGCCTATCCCCAAAGCAACAAGGTTTTTGCCTAAAACACAGTATTGCTACTACCCTTCTAGTTTTCCTAACACTGTGAACCTCAACAGAAATGCAACTTACTTGCTTTCCTCTTTTTTTCTTGACCTTTCCAAGGCACTAAATATTGTCTCCTATCAAAAGTGGTTATGTAATCTAGTCTCCTTCAGTCTTGCAGAATCATCACTCCCAAGTTTCATAGTTGTCTAATAGGAAATGAGCAGTAAAATAACAAAATAATATTTCATCCTTCCTACCTATATCTGTCATAAATTACCTTCACACATCAAGCAAACAGGCCACTACAGTTCAGCATGCATATGATTCTAATCGTATCTGCTCTGATCAGAACTGAAATTTCAACAAATCACTCAAGTCTTTCTCATGCATTGAAACCTGGCTGGATAATGCGCAACTATTCCTAAATCAAATAAAAAAAGAAAAGTTAAGTTAATATTATTTTCTTTTGAGCAACTCTCTGAACTGAAAACTCTCTTTAGCATTATGCCAGTCAAAAATTATCAAAACTGAATTAATGACACACACAAAGCTGCTAGGAATAATCATAGATGACCAACTGAAATTCAACAAACATATACAAGTCATTAAAAAAATTAAAAAAATAAAAGCACACATAAAAAAATTAGTTTATTATGGATAGCCAAACCTTATATCACTGACTCTGCCAGAAAAAAACATTGCCTCTACCTATTTACTTTTCTCACTTCTATATACCTCACCTATACTTACTAATCTGCAAGCTGAATAGAGCACTGTTATAACAAAGTGGCAAACCTTGCAGCAAACTATCCATTTAAATCTCACCACTCTTTGTCTACTACTTTAAACTGGACTGGACTGTTGCACTAACTAACATGCATTCAACTAGCCACAACTCACAACCTTATCTAAAAAACCTATGTTACAAACTGTTCTTCTTAACATAACATAATCCTGTATAATCGCTTCATACTCTGCGGACATACTTCTACTTGTCATAACAAAATCCAACAAAACTGATGGTGAGTTACTCTATTCTAACTATGTCTCCAAACTCTTGAACCCTATTCCTTTACATCTGAAACATGTTAGCAACCTAAAGTTGTTTACATCCTAAATAAAAGTACCAGATGGACTTATGACTGTGCTCATGCTCAACATCAGGATAACTTCTATTATTTACAACTTTATGCTCTTGTTACTGTCCATCTATTTACTTCTGTAAAACCACATAGATGAAGCTTTTACAAATAATGACTACTGTAAATTTACTTACAATTGCTTTTTTCTGATTCTCATCCCCTCTAGCACATTTTGCTTTTATGTGTCCTTTCCTGTCTCTCTCTGACCTATTTCTCTATTCATGTTTAATTTATATTTGTTTTCACTTCTCTACACATTATTTTCTCCTTTTCCTGTCCAACTCATATACATCTCTGGCACATGTCTATAACTTCTATTCACTCCAAATTTTCTACAATGAGTTTTACATTCTTTAATCTTAACCCTCATTCCCTCTTTAGCTCGCCTTTCTTTTTTCATTCTCCTACTATTTAATCATAGCTGAGAAAAATAATATTACAAGGAAGCTCACTTGTACCCTTATTGTAACCAATTACCAGAACTCCCTTAACTTCTTTTTGCTAGAGTTTCATAGTTTTCATTGTTCGGAAAATACATGTTCATGCAACACGGGTTGTAGTTCTGTTAACCTTTTAAGTGCATTACAGTTGTCTGGCACTTAAGACTCTGAGTTATTAACACATTGCTTTTTGTGGTCAAAAGTGCAGGATCTGAATCCTTCCACATCCATCTGCTTACAGTGTGACTACTGCAAGTCACTCAGACAGTACCTCTGGGTCACATTGAAAAGGGGCACTTTCTCCAGTGGGTTTACCTGGTTAACAAACAGCTAAAAATAGTATTCAAAATGTGTCCAGTTTTGGGCCTCCCCTAATTATTTTTGGCTTTGATCAGAATTCTTGTGCAAAGAAATGTATAATTATTTTGGTCTGTTCCTTGTAAAATTTGTGGATTACTGGCAAACTGTTGTGGATTACAGTCATTGAATGTCAGGCATGTGAGTTACAGACTTTGCCTCCTCCAGAAAATGCTTGCTAATGTGCCCTATTTATTTAAAAAAAAAGATTTTTAAATAAATTTTAAAATATGTTCCTGATTACTGGGTCTTTGTCTCTGATTCTTGAGATAAAAGGTTGGGAGGGCACTGGGGTGTGCAACAGGATACACTGTATGGTTCTCACAGCAGTGAGCTGAAATTCATTTCTCTGTCATTATTCATGCATTGTTCATTCATTTCATCAGATGCAAACATCTGAATGTATGCAGTCATACAAGGAACTGTAACTGATGGTCACATACATCTGTGTATTTGTGTACGCATGCTGCATCCAGAGTAGTTATGGTAAATGAAGGAACAGATTGTAGATTGTAGCCTTCATCATATGAGCCATGTTCTTTGGGTACAATCTTCAGTTTCCCTACTTTATTGACTGTTGACTGTGTGGTTATTTGTCTGTGAATAAACTGCACAGCATGAAGTCTAAGAGTTTAATGTTAAAATATTAACTATCAATTCATTTTTAATTTAACTTTTTTGTTTAAATGTACAAAGATGTGAAATGCACTCTGATGGGCTATGACAGTGTGGTACCTAGTGCAGACGACTTAAAACTATATGATGTTAATGAGCTGTTTCCTTTAGTGCAGCTTTTGATCCATTCAGCCTTTGTTTGTCTAGTGAGAGTCTGACCAAGTTATTTCAACAGAGAGTGATCCTGTACTGACCCTGAAAAAAGACACTCGTATCCACTAGGCTGTCCAAAGATGTTAGCAAATTTATTACACATATGTCTTTAGAATTCCTACAGCCTTTAGATAGCCCCTGATTAGTGCTTTGCTATATGGTATACATAAAAAGACCCTTCTATGCCTTGGGACTTGAATCTGGTGCTACATCTGCAATTAATTCCCCATTTGAACCATCTGCAAATTGTGACAAAGTATTTATCCTGGAAGACCTTATTTTTGATTGCTATTGCTTCTGCTAGGAGAATATCTGAGTTACAAGCCTTAGCTTGTAAGCCTCCTTACCTAATTTTTCATAACGACAGGGTGTTCTTGTGGACAAATCCTTCCTTTCTACCAAAAGTAGTGTCTGAGACTAATATCAACCAGACTATTCAAGTTCCCGTATTTTATCCCAAATATTCAAACAAATGTGAATATTGTCTGCATTTACTAGATGTTCACAGACAATTACATTTTTACCTTCACAGAACAAAAGAATTAAAAAAATCTGATCAGTTGTTTGTTTCATTCTCTTCTGCTACTCTGGGCAGACCAATTTCTGAGGTTATTCTGGCTAAATGGCTGAAGGACTGCATAGCCTTCATTTATAACAAAAGGAAAGTGGAACTGCCAGGACCGGTAAAGGCACATCCTTTGAGGGCAATAGCCGTCTTTACAGTTTTTCATTCCACAGCTTCTACAGACAACATATGTGCTGTGGCTACTTGGGCCTCTCCACATATATTTCTCACTACAAGCTGGATTGGGTCTCTAGGGGATGAGCATCATTTGGTTAGATGGTGCTCAGGAATATTCCTCCATGAGACCTCCCAAGACTTTGGTAGGTGGGGATTCTGTCCTACAGTCAAGGATTAAGTGAAGAGTGATAACATCAGATAAAGAAGTTAAGACTTACCATAATGTTCCATTTGTGTTGTCGATCTTCAGTTATCCTTGACATTCCCACCTTCCTTCCCCCTATCTTTTGGGCTTCTTGGTGGAACGGATCTGTTCCAATTGATTGGGCTTTCATTTTATGAATACAGATAATGTCTCATCTGTTATTACTGTCTGTCACTACCTTATGCAAACTCAATCTGAGGTAATCCTTAGAGGAGCATTATGGGTAAAGCTAGGCTGGAGAATTTTTGGAAGGCAAGAGCTGGATTAATGGCCGAATCAGTTCCGAGATAAGGAACCAAACCCACAGTCAAGGATAAGTGAAGATCAACAACAGAGATGGAACGTTATGGTAAGACATAACTTCTTTGTTTATGAAGCCTTTTATTTCAAAATGGCCCATATAAATAAGAATACGCTTTTGTAATATGAATCATGGCATTTAACTTACCAGATGCCACAATGCAGTTGCAGATTATGACAAAACACTAACGGGGTGAGTGGACTAGTCCAAGGACCCTTTTCAGCCATGACCTAACTAATGAAGGCAAGGACAAATGAAAGATGCACATACAAAATATTTATAAAATACAATGGTTGAAAACAATTACATTTTGATGTCATCCTGTTTTAAAAATCTCAAAAACAAAACAATGAAGCTAATTTATATCCACTTTACATTAATATACATACTAGTCTTTTACAAAGCAGATGGTTAGCATTACCTCCAAACAGCATTTCGTTATCCAGTTTGTTTCTTTGCTGGGGTTGCTTCTATGCAGAATATGTACATACTCCTTACTGGATTTTTGCCAGGTGTTCTAGTTTCATCCCAAATCCCAAATTACTGTTGTATGTGAGCATTGAGCTGGTGGTCCTAAAAATTCCTTGCAGGCATGCATGCATGCAGTATGACAGCGCACGTGTGTGTGTGTGTGTGTGTGTGTGTGTGTGTGTGTGTGTGTGTGTGTGTGTGTGTGTGTGTATGTGTGTGTGTGTGTGTGTGTGTGTGTGTGTGTGTGTGTGTGTGTGTGCATCCTGTAATGGGATGATGCCCTATTAAGGATGAGTCCCAATACTTTGTGCCCACTGAGTGATACTAGGGCAGACTTTAGCTTCTATGTCACGGTGCATTGTGGGAAAAGTACAGTTTTGTACCTACCATAAATGTAGATGTTCGAGTGCTAATACAGCTGCAGTCATTACAGATCGGGTTCTCCTGCCGTCAGGCGGGTCCTCGGTCGGCCGAATTCCAAAGTCTAGGTCCGGCGTCGGTTGTAGTCGCTTCTTCCCTGACGTCAGTGCGATAGGGGTATAAAAGAACCAGCCAACGCCATTTTCTTCAGTCTTTCTTGCCCCAGATGTCAGGTGCCCCCAGAAGGAAGGCAATACTTAATTTTATATATATATATATATATATATATATATATATATATATATATATATATATATATAATGCAATGCAAAATAGTCAAAAAAACAGTAGTTGCAAGCAAATACATCATAAAAGAATAACCCCAAACAGGTTGTATGAGGAGGTGTAGCCACTAGGCCTGTCCCAAGAGGGGAAGGAGGGAGGGAAACCTGGACTGCAGCTGTATTAGCACTCAAACATCTACATTTATGGTAGATACAAAAACTGTACTATGTTCATCGTGCATACAGCTGCAGTCATTACAGATGGGTAGAATCCCAAAGCTACGCAAGGGGTGGTAGGCACTAGGTGGAACTGGGAGGAGCCAGAACGCCCTGCAAAACTGCAGTGGCAAAGCCTGCTCTAGTTTTGGAGTATAAAGGTAGGTGGTAGTGTTTAGTGAAGGTATGCACAGAACTCCAAGTGGCTGCTTCCAAAATATCTTTGGTAGGAACTCCTCTGAGGAAGGCTGCAGAGGTAACTGTGGCCCTTGTGGAGTGGGGTCTGATGCCTGCAGGTACAGATTTACCATGAAAAGAGTAACAAAAGCATGCAGTGGCCTATCCATTTTGAAATTGTCTGTTTGGAAATTGGCTTCCCTTGAGCTCCTGCAGCGTAGGACACAAAGAGTTGTTCTGATTTTCTGAAAGGCTTTGTTCTGTCCAAATAGTAACGCAGCTGTCTGTGGATGTCCAAGGAATGTAGCAGCCTTTCCCCTTTGTTTTGAGGGTTAGGGTAAAAGGTAGGTAAGTGTATGGCCTGATTTAAAGCTACCCTGGATACCACCTTAGGCATAAATGACGGGTTGGTTCGTAGGGAAACTCTGTCCTGATGGAAGATGATAAAGGGCTGCACAGCCATGAGGGCTTGTAGTTCCGAGACCCTACGAGCTGAGGTAATAGCCAAAGGAAAGCTGTTTTCCAGGACAAATATTGCAAATCTGCTGAGGCAGCTGGCTCAAAAGGAGGCAAGGTTAACTTTTCTAGAATGTAATTAAGATCCCAAGCAGGAATTGGTTGTTTCCTTGGAGGTCTTATATTCTTAGCCTCTCTGAGGAACTGTCTTAAGAGTGGGTGAGAGAATAAAGGTAGATCAGTGTTGTATTCTGCAGAAATGGCTGATGCATGGATTTTGATGGAGGAGAATGAAAGTCCACTGCTTAGCAGCTCAGCTAGATATTGTAATATTTGAGGCAAATTCAGTTTTCCAGGATCCTGGCCTTTTTCTCATTCCAAGCACAAATCCATTTTGCGGAGTAAGCTTTTCTAGTAGACGGCCTTCTGGCCTCCAAAATGACATCCTGCACCTCCTTAGAGAGTAGGGTCTGTTGTGATGTTAAGGAATCTTCCATGCGGCCAGATTGAGTGTTTTCAGCTGACCGTGAAGAGTTTTGTAGCTGTGCTGAGTCAGAAGAAGAGGCATTAGAGGTAGGGTCCATGGAGGAGAATGAGTCAGGCTCCTCAGGAGCGGGTACCAGTGTTGTCTTGGCCAGTCTGGAGCAATCAGAATCATCTTTGGTCTGTCTGATCTTGCTTTTAAAAGCACTTTGGGCAGTAGAGGAAGAGGTGGGAAGGCGTAAACTGTCAGTGCTGTCCAACTGAAAGACAGAGCGTCCACTCTCCAGGCCTTTGGATGAAATGTCCTTGAGCAGTATTTTGTTAATTGATGATTTTTGTGGGAGGCAAAGATATCTATGTCTGGCCTTCCCCACGCTTGGATTATCTCTGCAAAAACTTGAGGATGCAACTTCCATTCGTGTGGATCTGTCATATTTCTGCTTAGGTTGTCTACCAGCGTGTTTTCCATGCCTGGCAAGTACTGTGCTTGAAGCTCGATGTGCAACTCCAGAGCCATGTTCCAATGTGACATGGCCAGCCTGCATAGGGGGTATGAATGTGTTCCTCCTTGTTTGTTTATGTACCACATTACTGTGGTGTTGTCTGTCTTTAACAATAGTTGACCTGGATGCAGAAGGTCTTTGAAAGCTATAATAGCATTTATTACTGCTAGCATCTCCTTTTGATTGATGTGAAGGTGCTTTTCCTTTTGGGACCATTTGCCCTGAATGCACCGGTCTGTCATGTGCGCTCCCCAGGCGTAGTCTGAGGCGTCTATTGTGATGACTTGATTTGCTTGAGGCTTGCAGAATGGTAGACCTGTGTTTGTTTGGCATGCTTGAGCCCACCATAGAAATTCCTTTTGCAAACATGGAATTAGTGGTATTATTGTTTCCAAACTGTGACTGTGTTGAGACCATAGGTTTTTTAGGTACCATTGAAGTTTCCTCATATGCAACTTTGCACATAGGATGAGTAAAATACAAGATGCCATGAATCCCAGAGCCTGCAGGATTTTCCTTGCAGTAAGCCCTGTGCAATTTGCTAGTGTCTTGAAGTATTGAGTTAGTTGCCCCTGCTTCTCTGGCGTAAGATAGGCCATCTGGGTGTTTGTGTCCAAGTTGGCACCCAGGAAAATTATTTTCTGACATGGCGTTAACCTGGATTTCTCTTTGTTGACTGTGTATCCCAGAGAATTCAATAACCGTGTTACATAAGCCAGATGTTCCAGAAGTATGTGTTTGCTGTCCGCTTGGATCAGGCAGTCATCCAAATAAGGGTATATTTGTATCCCTTGAAGTCTGCAGTAGGCAATTACTGATGCCAGGCATTTCGTGAATACTCTGGGCGCAGTAGATAAGCCAAAGGGCAATGCAGAGAATTGATAGTGGGTTGAACCTGCAAGAAATCTGAGGTATCTTCTGCAGCTTTGTCTGATTGGGACATGCAGGTATGCCTCCTTGAGGTCCAATGATACCAGCCAAGACCCCTTGCCCAGCATGGGAAGAAGCTGCTGTAAAGTGAGCATCTTGAATTTTGGTACGAGTAGAAATGTGTTTAGGATGGATAAGTCCAAAATGGGTCTCCAATCTGTTCCCTTCCTTGGCACCAGGAATAGTCTGGAATAAAAACCTTGACCTTGTTCGTGAGTAGGTACCTCTTGAATAGCTTTCATGCCCATGAGCTTTGAAATTTGTATTTGAGCCTCTGCCCTTTGATTGTGTGGCAGATTCGGCATGCCTCTCATTTTTGGAAGGGTGTGAAAATGAAATCTGTAGCCTCCGTTTATAATGTCCAGGATCCATTTGTCTTTTGTGACATTATGCCAATTTTTTTAAAATAATGCTAGCTTTCCGCCTAAGGATGCTGCCATTTGAGCCTTGCTTGGCATACAAAGGGGAAAGTCATTGGGTTTGCATCCTGTATTGCTGTGAACTATCTTCGCCACCTCTTGGTGTTGGAGTTTGCCATTGTCTGCCTCTATACGATCCTTGAGATTGTCCTCTGCCCCTTGGGCGCCTGTATCTACCTCTTTGGGGTCTGTCCGTGGCTGGAAAGGACCAATTTTTTGAAGGCCAATTTCTACTAAAACGTGGTGGTTGTACCTGTAGAAAATCTTTAACAGTTTGCATAGATTTAGCTTTTTCTTCCATTTTCCTTAATACCTCTTCAGCATTAGCACCAAATAATACATCCTTTTGTAGAGGAGCATCTAGTAATTTACCTTTGACATGATCAGGCAAGGTTTGTTCCCTAAGCCAGGCATGTCTACGTATGACTGATCCTGTAACAGCAGCTCTATTTGAGGCCTCTAGAGCATCATAACCACATTGTAAGGTGTGCTTACCCACTTGTTCTGCACTATGCATCATATCCTGCAACTCCTTCAAATCTGGTTGTTCAGGTTGTGACATTTTACTTTTCAATTGTGATAACAGAAACTGTTGATATTTAAGCATATGGAACTGACAGTTTAAAGCCCTCATGGCTAGGGTAGCCGAGGTATATACCTTTTTTCCCCACCTTTCTAAGGATCTAGAATCTCTCTCGGAAGGTAATGGATTTTTAGCAGTAGAGGCCTTCATTCCCTTGGGGCCCTGAGAAATGGTTTCAGGGTCAGCAGTATGGCTTTTGTAAAGAAATTGGTGTGAGTTAGGAACTCTGTAGTACCTATCAGGCTTGACTGGGGCTGGAGGCAGGGAATCCGGATTAAGGCAGGCCTCCGAGTAAACATCCTCAAGTATGTCCAGGACAGGAGGTATCGCCAGAGGCCTGTGCTGAGGTAGCAAAAGAAATTCCCTAAGCCTTTTCTTGGAATCTGAATAATCTTGGACTTCCCAGTGGAAGTGTTCCCTCAAGGTATGCAAGGTTTCCCCGAATGAGTAATCTTCTGGGGGGGGATACAGAAGGAATGGACTCCTCTGCATCGGAGTCTTCAAAAGGGGAGTAAGAATGTTCCTCCTCATCAGAATGCTGTGAAATAATGGAGCCCTGATCAGAAGAGGGTGATTCTTCCTCCACTCTGGGTCTTTTGTCCGGTGAGGGTTGGGAACCCCTGATAAGAGTAATTAAATCCTCAGCCATTTTAAGCATCTGCTTTTTAGGCATGGGACCTGGACATGGGCCCTGTGCAGCAGGTCTCTTGGATTGCATGGCTGATTTAGACTTAGTAAAGGCCTTGATGGAAAAGGAAGAGGAAGGCCTGAAGACACCATGGGTGGAGGTAGATCTGTCCACATTATGAGGCTCAATACTAACAGTGGCTTTGGTATCTGTAGTCAGGGTGTGGGCCGAGGAACCTGCGGCCTCAGTTACAGAGGACACCGCCAGAGAAGTGTTGTCGGTAGTCAGGGGCTGCGTAGGCGCCTCGCTGAGAACTGGACCACGTGTAGTCGGTTTTGGCGTGGTGTCAGTGGAGGCTGTGGATCTCGCATGTCGGTCCTTGTCCTTGCGTTTTTTGGACAAAACAGGAGTCGGAGTCTCCGATATTATATAGTTAAAAGCTTTCCCAAAGTAGTGCTGGGCGAACTCTGCCCGACGCTTAATAGTGCGTTTATTGAAAGTAGCACAAAAGCGACAGCCCGAGACGTCGTGGTCTGGGCCTAAACAAGGTATACAGAGGGAATGGAAATCCTTATGCGGTATTTGCTTCCCACAAGAAATACAATTGTTAACTTTGTCTGACATCGGTCTGAGGCAAGAAAAGTTTCCCCAACGGGGTACTTAGCTTTAAAGAAGACTTCGGTTTCAAAATTTTCGTAATTTCAGGAGCTGGCCGACCGGCACTTGCAAACTCCTTCTGCTTCGGGCACCGCGCGGCAAAAAAGACTGGAGAAAATTGCGTCGGCTGGTCCTTTTATACCCCTGTCGCACTGACGTCAGGGAAGAAGTGACTACAACCGACGCCGGACCTAGACTTTGGAATTCGGCCGACCGAGGACCCGCCTGACGGCAGGAGAACCCCATCTGTAATGACTGCAGCTGTATGCACGATGAACATCTTCAAGAAATGAAGTAGATAATTAATACTAATGGTTACCTACAAATGATGTTTGATGTCTTATGTTTGAATGTTATTTAAAGATAAAAAATATTTGTATTAGATATTTTAGCTGTAAGGCATCTGTCATAACAGATTATATAAAAATACGCAAAATACAGTAAGTTAGTAAGAATATAGAATATACACATATTTACATTACTTCCATCTTATTGTCAGCAATTTTTATTTAAATGACGGATGTTTCAATTTGACTCATAAAAAGTTTATAAGGAATACAATGTAAGAGAAGGGTTTTATGAGGTTATAATAGAAAGATGCAGTACAGTACAACTGTATGACAAACTCATCATCATTACAGATTTATTTTGAAGTAGGTTCACTACTGCAGCAGAATTCATGACAAATGGGAACTAGCCTCAGTAGACATTCATTTGACTGCCACAATTCACAGAGATCTGCAGATGTTTTGGTGCAGGACAACCCCTCTCCAACATGAGGACACACATCGTTGCCAGTGCCATCCACTGTTTTTTTGGATATGCTCTGTGAAGGAAATTGGCCCTACTAATTAGAGGTCCCTATCGGGATACGTTAAGACTAAGATATTGCCAACTCCAAGTATGACTCAGGAAATTGGAGCTGGCATGGGGAAGAAGGAAACAATCAGCTTTAGGCCTGATTTCCTCTCTTTTTTGGGGGGGGGGGTATGGGTATTTGCTTTTGAGCGGACTCTCCAATGTAGTATCACTTGTCAAAACCAGACATAACATGGAGAAGCTTGTATACCAGAGGGACAGGACCAACTGATTGTGTCTAACAGAGGCATAATGTGCACCACAAAAGCCAATTGCAAGCAACCACTTTGGATGAAAATGACCATGCATAAAAATTAGGGCTTAAAGTTGGAAGAAAATATGACTGCCTTACTGACAGCTCTTCTCACTCAGCTTTTGCTCTGGTATGGGGAAGAAATGGACCAATTGACTGAGAAGGGATGGTCATCAGGCACTGCAGCCATAAAGGAAAGGGGGAAAAAATCCTCTTTCTTACAGGTACTGTAGAATAGGAGGATGAAGCCCTGACAATAATCCAGATGACTAGAATATGATCAGCACTACAAAAAAATAGAACAGCCAAGGGGGGGGGGGGGGGATTGGAATGAATAGAAGCTGCTGGTACATCCATAACAAGGGAAGGAGATGGCTCTTACATGCTGGCTGGGTGACACCTAAAGGGAGTACTAGGTGTTACCCTTGTGCTGTATGGGTCTGCCAGGTATATGCTGCCTTGTGCAACTGCATTAGCCAAGGAAGATCATCATGTGAAGGAATGCTTCCAGCAGCAGGCAGCATGTAGTGGGGCTCAAAACAGCAGCCAAGGTAGGGTCAGCTCCAGGGTCTATATTAAATAAGCAAACGCTAAAAAAGTGAACGCTGATTTAGCAACCCCATGTAAGCAAAAGCTTACAATCCCGAACACCTGGAACAGCGATTTTTTCCTAGGGAAAAAAAATCGCTGTTCCACAAAAAAAGAAAATAAAAATAAAAACTTCAAAACATTACATAAAGTGTGGGGCTTCACCCCCCCCCCTTTACTTAAATATACCAGCTCCAAGATCGCACTACAGTGAGGAAAACGACAAAAGTAATGGAGGCATCCAAGTGATTTCTTTCCCAGGGAAAGAAATCGCTTATATGACGTCTCGCTATTTTGCTGTTTCATGCTTTCAACTTTCATCAAGAAGCATTCAAAGAATTGCGTCTTCAATTATATAATAGGAACCCCAGCTCCAAGGAGCACTGTAGAATGGACAGTAAAAGTAGGAAATTGGCCTGCTAATTATCACTGACTTTCACTACAGGAAAAAAGAGTAGACTGTAAGGCTCATTTGGAACCTGCTGCCATTCGTCAATCTTGCTTTTCTCACCTCTAAGCTGAGAAGCAAAAATAAAGTCCTCTGTCTCACTAAGAACAAAAAAGGAAAAAAAAATCTGCTTGATACTGTAGCAAACCACTTGCTACATAGCTAAATAAGAAATAAAAAGCTTGTTACTGTCACTATACCACTCACAAAGTGCTTCAGAGTCTTCGTATTGACAGAAATTACAGTAGTGGCATTCATTTCTGTTGACCACGCCCACTAACATCTTGCATCCAGTGCAACTGTCCCCTTTGCACTACCCTAGCTAAACTTCTGGCCATGAGCAGGAACAAATGCATTGCAGGACTCCATTCTAGCCCAGGATCCCAGGCTCTAACAGAATTAATGGGCCAGCTCTGTAAATGTACTGGAGCCATTGGGCAGGTCTGCAGGAAGAGAGAAAAAAAGACCCCAGTCAAACTGAAATGCCCCAGATGCAGTCCCAAATCCCTTGTAATTGCTTCTTTTTTATTAAATCCCTCACTGCCCTTCAACCTTATCCTTCTTGGTTCCAAAGTGAGCCTATTTATTCTTCAGGGATGAAGGTCCTGCCTACTGAAGCGGGAGCAGAAGCGGTCACCTGTGCATTACAAGACAGGAGTATATGTCAAGACTTACTATCCTCATACATGTCCCCAACATCTAAAGAATAGGCATGCAATGAGCCTACCTGGTGAGTTAATTCTTCCATATAACATAAGTAGTGGACCTGAAACTCTCTGTAGGCAGTACATCCCATGAAATTGCTGGTCTTCTTTTGGGACTCGGCTACAAACAGTAGGCTCTGACACAAGCTAATCATTTTTCCTACACCTCACCCCCCACCCTGAAGAGAGGCAAGGAGGCTATACCTTGTCATTTTTCTCCTTCCCTACATCAGCTCAAAAAGGTGTTTCAACCACTAATCAAACTCTGGTCACCAAGGTCATCATCAGGGAATTATCCCTCTATATCAATGGAGATTGCTAGCCTCCTAGCTCTTTTACAGTAAATGGGCAGTACAGACCATAATGTCTGGGATCAGAAACATCCAGTCCCCCCTCCCACTACCCTCAAAAGTTATCTAAAGCATTACTCCTTTCAGGACACAGCAAGCTGCAGTGGAAGATGGCTGACAGCTAGTACTGTAACAGTAACCTTAGTCAAAAATGTACTGTTGTTGTGAGTTTCTCATACAACTGCAATATGTTTTTGTATGATCACTGCTGCAGTAGACTTCTTGCAAAATGGGAAAAATCCCAAAGCAGTACCTAAACAAGGCAGTGGAAGGCACAGAGACTGTTTCTGCAAACAGCTCCCCCAACCCCATTTTAGAGAATGCCCTTCTGGATAGTTATTCTGAATCCTCAGCTTCTAGATTAAACATTCAACTTTTTGTGCTTAAAAAGGTGTGCAGGCAGGCAATCAAATGGCTACCACAAACATGCTCTGAAATAAGACACCCTAAATGTAGGCTACTTAATTGGAAATTGATCTGCTGGAATATGCCCTTACCTGACCCCTGCATGCCTTTCAAAGCAAAAGGTGGCACACTTGACCAACAACTTAAGAGAGTTTAATTAATCACCGATTTGTCCCGTTTCCCTGGAACAAAAGCCACAAATAGCTGCTCCTTCTGCCAGAAGACTTTTGTCCTGCCCAGTTAATATCTTAAACGTCTGTGCACACCCAACAGATGCAAGATTCATTCCCCTTACTCTGTGGCCTGGGAAAGAAAAGTGGTAGTAGGACTGTTTGATTAAGGGAGAAATGAGAAACTTATTTGGCATGACAGAAGGGCTAGTTCTACAGCTGACCCTGTCTGTAAGAACACTGTAAACAATTTTCGGCACATCAGTGCCTGGAGTTCTGAAATTGTTTTGAGTGGAAGACATGGACACCAACAAAGTTATCTTTCAAGATAAGAATTTCAACGGGGCTATGGCAGCTGACTCAGAAAGTTCTAGAGTCCCTTTCTTCATAAAATGTTCAGGTCCTAAAAAGCGAGGAAAGCCTTCTTAGGTGGATGGAGATTTAGGGCCCTTTGATAAGCTATTTCAGTAGTAGATGACTAACAGAGGGTGGATGCAAAGGTAGATAGGCTAAGACGATAGCCATGTTTCGCTTTGAGCTGTTAATAAGCTGTTTATGTGCCCAAACTACAAGATTTGACTCCTTTCAACTTCCTTTACCTACTGTGTGTCACTTTTCTCTGAAAAGGGGCAAATGCATCCAGTGGGCTTATCCAGTCAACAAATATGTAAAAAACTGTGCACTTTAAATGAACAGTGGGACAAGCCTGATTGAAAAAGATTTGACAAAAATGAAAGCACCAGGGGTAATCCTGCTAGGAATGGATCTTGACCGTTTTGGTTGCACCAGAGGGAGCATCTCCTCTGCTTCATCAGATACAACTTCCTGGCCTATTTTGTAACTTGGGGATACAACATCAGACAAAGGGTGTTTGAGAGGACTTCATGTCAGATGATCCAGGGAGTACTTCCGAGTCCATGTAAGTTAGGGGGAGCTCCAGAGTACCAGACGTCTGTATGAGCTGGTCTATGGCAAACAGTAAGATGAGTGCTAGTTCCTTTTACACTTATGATACTAGGGAAGAACAGTGCTGTCTGAACCAGAAGGGCTCAACAGAACTATCCTTGGTCTCTCTATTCTCATCTTTAGCAGTGCCCTTCAAAGCATTATAGTGGATATATACACATATAAAAGCAAATTTCTCATGTGAAAGAGAAAGCAACTGCTGCCCATACAACACAGCATGGAAGCCTCTGGTAATACCAGGGAAGCTGGTGGTTCCCCAAGTTGGTGACAAGGTATATGATCAGCATCCCTATCTCTCAGGGTTTGAATGTGGTTTTGCCCAGGTGACATTCATGGTTTCAAATCAAAGTCCTGTTCAGGGTATCTACAGTCTGAATGAAGTCTATAAGAACATAGGTCATAATGAGGGTCACATATGCCTGAACCTGCATAGGGGGTACAGATATGAGTTCCTCCCCCCTTATGTAACACATGGAGGTGTCCATGGAAAACTGCAGCATTAGTATGTTCTCCATGTATATAAACATGCATATTGGCATCTTTGAAGTGACAAGGAATGCCATATGAACAACTAATGGGAATATGGACTGCAAGATAAGTAGTACAAATCTAGGAAAATGTAAGAACAAGTTGTGTTTGTACAAATCTAATACTTGTCTTATTAACCATCTATCTTGGGTACGAGAAAGAGCCTTCAATAAAACCCAGAGTTCTCCCCTCCCTAAAGGGCCGCCTTCATGGTTCTCTACTCCCATAGTGGCTTGAGGAGAGAAGTGGCTATTTCAAACTGACCCACTTAAATGGGAACATCACCATAAAGAAGGAATAGTATAGAATTCAATTCTGTACCCAGAAAAAGTGATGGGAGGAACCCACCTTAGACATTCTTAAGGCCAATAAGACGGGAAGGTGGCAAAAGTGGGGTAGGGAAACAGGGTTCTGGTAAAGTCACACTTGGTAAGAAGGGCCAGTCAGGCCTAATTTCATCATCATGCCTTTCTTTTCCAAAGGCCATTTTCCTTTGCCTGATGGTATCTTGTTGGCATCTGTAGAATAACCGGTGTTTCAAAGGGTGGTTATGATTATATTATGGTATTGGATGATGGAAGAGTGGTTCTACAGTCTTTATTATCTTTTCTTTTTCTTTTAATTTCCTGAAAATCTCTTGGGTTGAAGGTCTAAATCAAAAGTATCTACTGACAGGAGCAATAAGCAGCTGTACCTAAAGTCTTCTGGCAGCAATTATATTCTCAAGCATACATGCTTCCTGGAAGGCATGCCCACTGCTCTAGTGCTGCACCCAATTAAGTGCTTACACACCTTTTGAGCCATGTGAGTCAGCCTGGAAATGTTCATCTTCAAGGTCCCATCCTTTGCCTTCACTGTCAAATCCTCTAACTGATTGAGATTTACCTACGATTTATAACCCTAAAGGCAAAAATGACTAATGGATTTATCTGATTCCCAAATCTATCTAACAGTCTACTTTCTATATCATTAGGGAGAGTTTGGGGAATTGGCACTAAGTTACATGCAGTATCACCATCCAAGGTGACAAAGGTAGGGTCCACCAAAGGACTCCTGTACAAACACTGGCAAGTTTGCTACACTCTCTAAAACTAGTTAGATATTGCAATCTCTTGGTGTAGAGGGATAAGGCCTGTAATGTAATACAGACAGCCTGTGTTCAACTAGAGACATGGGAGCTGGAGTGGAAACAGAGGAAGGATAGGAATGAGCAGCAGATGTTGGCTCACCCATCCTAGGGAAGGGAGGCAACCTACACACACTGCAATATGCAGAGCACAAGTCTGGCCAGCTCTATGTTGCATAAGTGGTGAGCCATTCAGCTGGGAAGTTCCCTGCACTATAGTAGCATTAAGAGTGTGTCAAGTTCTGTGCTGCAAGCAAGCAAGATACTTAGTCAACGGTTGCACATGTTTGGGTCATGTATGCACCTGTAGATGCAGCAATAATTCAAAGGTCACAAAGGTCGTCATGGGGAGGTAGTCAGGGCTAGGATATACTCCTCATAAGCAATACGATGCTGCACCAGCATCCTTAATTGCATGGCAGCTGATAATGAAGCTACGGTTATTTATTTATTTTATTTTACTTAGTTAGCATTTATTTACTGTGAAAGTCTGACTTGGAACAAAGCTAATTTTCAATGGAGGCCTGGGGGAGAAATGCTCCAGATGCATGCCTTTGTAACATGGGAAGAAATCGGAGCACCCAGAGGAAACCCACATGAATGCAGGGAGGACATGCAGATGCTGCACAGAAGGCAGTCTGGCCGAGAATTGAACCAGAGAACCTCTTGCTGTGAGGCGACAACACAACCGCTGCACCAATGAGCCGTCCATAAGTGCATGAAACAAAACATGTTTTAAGTGTTGGTGGACTGGGAGTCCAGTTCTAAAGAAGCTATCAGAAAAGCACCCTCCACTGTTTCAAAATTAGGAGAGAGGGTAACTGACGTGAGTAAATAACTCTTCTTTCTGCAGCCCTGTGACACAGAGGGATAAAGCCCTGCCCACCTTATCAGCAGTGTTCAATTATCTGCACATGCATTGGAGGGCCTGCAGGGGGCAAATGTGAGGGAGCAGCTGATACTGGCTCTCCCATCCCGAGGCAAAACATGCCAGCCTAGCTTGTTGCAGTATGAAGTGTACAAGCTGGGTCAGTTCTATAATGCACAAATATTAATCCATTCAGTTGAGAGGTTCCGCATGCACAGAAGCACGCATGCACCTCCCAAGGGCAGAGATCTCAGAGATAGCAAGGTTTCTGCACAGGGGCAAGAGTTATGGCACACTGCCAGCAAGCAGTCTGACACTGCTCCTTCCAACCTCAATTTCCCATGGGTCCAGGTAGAGCCCGGAGGAGACTAAAGTGGGTTTGATCAAATCAATGAATAAGAAGAGGAGCTTGTAACAACAGATGGTCAACTGTGGGGTGGGAAAAATACTTTTTCTTTGTGTCAGTAATCTCATGGGATTATCATTTAAAATAATCTCTTATAAGGTTGATAGTTTCTCCAAAAGAAATGCTTCATGAGGACAACCTGACAAAATAGTTTCTTCATTGTCAAAAATCATAACCAAAGGTTCAGAGGGCAATGATGAGGCATAAGCCAGACCATCTTCATCTTCTAAGGAGGACTCTGATTCCTGATAACATGATAACTTTCCTTATACTAAGTTAGAAGTGGAACATAGAAGAAAGACATGTTTTCTGCAATGAGTTCTGCATTGGGCAAATAACTCATTTGTGAATCTCAAGAAATCCTATAATTTTGGGCTCACCTCAGAAGGAGGGTTTGAGAAACTAGGAAGGAGGATGGCATGTACTCATGTGCATATGCCTTGGGAGACAAGGAAATGTAAGGAGCAGTACATTCTGTTCTGTGGGCATTTTTTTTTTAGTTCCTTGTCTAGGTGATCATCAGCTGTTCATTTGCTCTCTTATCTTGACCTTGACATCACCTGATGGAAGTGGGCAGTTAATGAGAATTGCAAGTTCCAACAGATATTACCCCCCATCTCTGAAGTTGTCATCTATTGGTCAGAGAGAGGAGCACTCAAAACACAGTAGACATTATGTGGAGCAAACCATAAAGTGTGGACTGTAGAGACATGTTTACCCTGGGCCCTAGGACAGCCACTCTTCCATTCTTAATATAAATGTTCTTAAGCTCTTAAATAAACAAGAATCTTAACTACAGTGGATATAAAAAGTTTACACACCCCTGTTAAAATGCCAGTTTTTTGTGATATAAAAAAATGAGACCACAATAAATAATTTCAAAACTTTTCCCACCTTTAATGTGACCTATAACTTGTACAATTTAATTAAAAAACAAATCTGTTAGGGGGGAATATAAAAAATAAAAAACATACAATAAGCAGGTTGCTGATTTACCCTCCTGCAGGACTAATGTTAGCACTTCTTCTTGGTTACAGACCCCTGCAGAACCTACAATAGTGCTCATTCCTGGGTTCACACTGGTAAGAAGATTCTATTTTCGTGACTTTTAGGCAATGTGGTCTTGGGTTATCTGGCAAGGCAACCTTGAACTGGCCAGCTTTCAAAAGCTCAGATTTTCCTCTCTCTCTCTCTCTCTCCCTCTATTCCTGTTACAGATGAGTGGTTGAGCATATCCTGACAGGGAAGCCTTCAGCTGTCACGTGAAGTGGGTATTCAGGCTTTTTTGCTACCACAAAAGAGAAGAAAGTACCTGAAACCAGAATATCTAGCAAAAGTAAATTCGCAGTCAATTACAATACCATATAAAAACTAAGCCCAACAGCAACGGACTCAAAGAGGTTGAAACCCACCTCAACTATGCACAACCTGGAGGATGGGCATGTGGGTGCTGCCCAGGGTTACCAGATGTCCCTATCTGGATGGGACTGTCCTGGGATCCGCAGTCTGATCCCAAGTCCCGCAATGCCGGTTTAAATCCCAGGCAGCCTCCGCTTTGTTTTTTTTTTCTTTTTATTGGCCCGTATACTGGCATACGGGCAAATCAAAAATTGCTAAACACGGAGCTTCTTGTGTTTAATGTGGAACATTGCAGTTCCGCATTAAACAGAAGTAGCTCCGTGTTTAGCAATTTTTGATTGGCCCGTATACCGGTATATGGGCCAATCAAAAAAAAATCGCAAAACAGAGCTACTTCTGTTTAATGCGGAACTGTGATATTCCACATTAAACAGAAGTAGCTCCGTGTTTAGTGATTTTTGATTGGCCCGTATACTGGTATACGGGCCAATAAAAAAAAAAAAAAAAAAAAAAAAAATCGCAAAACAGAGCTACTTCTGTTTAATGCAGAACTGCGATGTTTCACATTAAACAGAAGTAGATCCATGTTTATTTATTTTTGATTGGCCCGGGCCAATCAAAAAAAAAAAATAAACACAGAGCTACTTTTGTTTAATGCAGAACTCTGATGTTCCGCATTAAAGATCTAGCATGGAAGACCAAGACTTTTTTTTAGTCTTCGCTTTCTGTGAAAGAATTTTTTTGTCCCTACCTAGCCAGTCGGAAATCTGGCAACCCTGGTGCTACCAGTGAGGAAGTGAGGAATTCAAACATCTTCTGTTACTGGTTAGTAGGACTTACGAACTTGTACTATGTTCATCATTCTCACTGCTTCGATGCCATTTTAGGTAGATTCCCAAAGATTATACTACCTGGGAGGTTGAAGGTTAAGGATCCAGAAGCCTCTGGAGAATGGTCCAAGTAAAGCTAGCTCTAGATGTTAAATAGGAATTCAGTTTGTAGTGCTTTGTGACAGCCTACCTATTTCCAATATGCCACTGAAGAGGATAAGCCCTAGCTGAGTCGGCCATAACCTTTCATGGATGAGGTTTATCATGGTGGGAGTAACAAAATCAAAAGCAGAAGACAACCATCATGCAATCATTTGTTTAGAGACAGGTTGACCTTTCTTAGTCCCTGTAAAGGAGACAAACAGCTGTTCAGCATTCCTAAACAGTTCTGTTATGTCAAGGTCATGCTTGAGCTGGCTATGTAGAATCTTTTCACACTTTTTTTTAGATCACAACAGAACATTGGCAGATTGATGGCTTAATTTAAGGTAAATTCAGAAACAACTTTTGGCTGAATGATGGATTGGTGAAAAACATAACCCTGTCCTTGTGAAAAATCAGATGGGGCTGGCCCACCATTATAGCTTGCAGCTCAGAGACTTGCATTGCAGATGCTAGAGTAATGAGTGAAACAGTCTTCCAAGTAATGGAACACTAAAAGGAGGTAAGGTCAATTTTTCAAGAACAAAAGTTGAGATCCCAGGGAGAAAAGAGTTAGCTTTTGAGCAGGGCTTCATATGCAACATGCCTTTCATTAACTGTTTGATGACATAAAGAGACAAAAGACGGGAAGATCCACAGACAAACTAGCTAAGATGGCTGCAAGATGCACTGTGATAGAAGCATATGATAAACCATCTCTAAGTAGCTCATACAAATATTTCAAAACAAGAGGGGTCAAAACTCTTTCAGAACCTCCGTTACTGGCTAAGCATCACATAGAAACCCTCTTTCACTTGTAAACATTAAGAATTTTTACAACAACACCACAAACTGAAATTAATATAGCAACAACGACCACAAAGAAATACCAGTGAGAAACAGCTCAACTTTCATGAATTTAATATACAAAAAAATATATTTCACTTCTCTTAGCGCCTTGGCCAACAGCCTTTACAGAGTAGAAAAACAGCAAGCACATTTGAAGTAGTATAAATCGGCCAACAGCCTTTACAGAGTAGAAAAACAGCAAGCACATTTGAAGTAGTATATATAGTAAAATTTTACTTTATATACTACTTCAAATGTGCTTGCTGTGTTTCTAAAATATATTTTTTTGTACATTAAATTCATGAAAGTTGAGCTGTTTCTCACTGGTATTTCTTTGTGGTCGTTGTTGCTATATTAAGAATTTTTAGTTGCAGGTTGCTTCCTTAAATACCTGCTGCACATCCTAAGTGCCTAAAAGGTATCAAAATAGAATCATCAAGGCTGTCAGTTGCAATTGCTCTACATTGAAGTGTACCATTCACCTCGATGCTGTGTGAGCAGATCCAGTCTTTGAGGAGGCTTGTGGTAATTTCCCTGGGCCAGTTCCATTAAAAGAGAAAAACAACTTTGCCTGGGCCAAAATGGGGGTTATGACAAGGATCTTCGGTAATTCTTTCTGATCTTTACGAGTGCCTTGGGAATCACTGGAAAGGGTAGAAATACAACAGGAATATTCACAACCATGGGAATGACAGAGCGTCTATCTTCCATGCACAGTTGCAAGGGCATCTTGAACATATTTTTTTCAGTTGTTTTAAAAGGATGTGAACAAATATAATTGAGGTGTTTCTCACATCTGGATCAGGTTCTGACACATCTCTATATGCAGCTTCCACTCTTGAGTGTCTACCCAGTATTTGCTTAGCCCGTCTGCCATACCGTTTTGCTCTCGTGGAGTGTACAAGGCCTGAAGAGTCAGGAAATGCTGTCGAGCCAGCTCCCATACTCTCACTGCCAACCAGCAAAGAGGGTATGACCTTGTGCCCCCTTGCCTATTCAGGTATCACATCACAGTAGTGTTGTCTGTGACCGCTATCAGAAGACCCAGAATCCATAACCAGTAAACTTTTACGGCACAAATCAATTCCAGCATCTCTTTTATGTTTATGCGCCTTGTTGTGTTCTGAGGACCCCACAAGCCTTACTTACACTTGAACTCCTGTGGATAATGTTCCCCATGCAAAATCTGAAGAGTCCATCTGGATGTGTTGGACTGAAGTCTGAAGAGGGAAAGGGAGTCCTGGATTCAGAGACAGCTGATCCCACCATCACTGCAGATCCTGTTATACAAATACCAGTGCCTGTGCCTAGAAATTCAAGGTATAAAGGTGCTGGAGCCAATTATTCAATTACCTTTGAATTTTTCTCATGTATTGTCTGGCTAGTGGTATTGTGAGGATAACTGATGCTATGAGGCATACAATTTTGAGGAACTTTCTTGCAGAGGTCACATCTAGAAGACAGAAATCTAAGAAAATGCCCTGGCAGGTCAGACCTTTTTTGGCAGGAAGGTCACCCTTTTTACTGTGTCTAGCCAATGCCCCATGAAAATAATGTGTTGCGGGGGTATGATGAAGGACTTGTGAAGGTTCAATATGAAGCCCACGTGGAAAGGAAAGATGTGACCTTGTCTAAGGACTTCAGGTACCTGGATATAGAATCAGCATAAAGCAGCAAGTCATCTAAATAAGGACAATGTGGATGCCTAGGTTCTGTAATAGGCCAGCATTGGGGCCAGACACTTTGTAAATACTAGAGGTACAGCAGATAGCCCAAACGGTAATGCAGAAAACTGATAATGTAAACCATACACAGCAAATCTCAAACATTTCCTGAATTGGGGGCAACAGGAATATGATGATGTGTCCTTGAGATCTAGAGTCACAAAGAAACAGCAGTCGGGAAGCAAAACTAGGAATGACTGTAAGGTTAGCATAATGAATTTGGGAACATTTACAAAAGTGTTCAGAAAAAAACAAATGCAGAACAGATATTCAGGAGAGCCCCTTTTTGATACCAAAAAAATTCTGAAGTAAAATCCTTTGCCTTTGTGTAGCACTAGCACTGGTTCTATAATCCCTGCTTCTAACTTGTGATGGAGCACTGGAGGAAACAGCCCAACTGGTCTTATGGGTGTTGGGGAATTCCTCTGAAAGTGGTAGTATTTTCTATCTACTGCCAAGTGTATCCTCTCCAAATTATTCTCAGAACCCATTTGTCTGAAACTATTTGTGGGAAGGCTATAGGGTTAAGAGACAACTTTGGGCAAGGAGGAAGAAAAGGAAGGGTAGAAGGAGGGGCAGGGGTACTCTGTGATACAGCATTCTTTCAGAAAGGAATTCCTCATTTCTGGTTTTGAAAAATTATCCTCCTGCCATTCACTTTTGGATCCCTGACTGTTTGGCTCCATGAAGGAAGGTGCCTTGCTTGGGAAGAACTTGGGTACATGAAACATCCTAGATACCCCATGTATTAATCTGCCTCTATCATCCCACTGTTGGAGAATCTGTGTAACACAACACCCAAACACCAATTCAGAACTTGAAGGTGCATTCAAAAGTTGGGCTTTTAAATAATTAGAGAAACTCTGACTGATGTAAAGACACATACGATCTTAATACAGCAGACAAAGCAGCATTTCTCAGGACTGTATCTGCACATTCAAGCGCACCTCTTAAAGCATGTTTAAAACCTGACTCAAATTAAAAACAATTTCATACATATAAGACTTCTGCTCTGCAAGAAAGAATGCAACAAAATCATAAAAACTGTAATACACACTATACAATACATTTCTACATATAGCCTTGATAATTTAACACTCCAAAGGCTACATTAAAAGAAGAATACATCTTTCTGCACTGAACTAAAGATTTTCCTTCGTTAGCAAGGGCACTGGATTAGATGAAGCCAATGACTTTTTATTTAACCAGGCAGTTGGGAAGACTGCACCTGAATCTGCAGTAAAATGATAAAAAGTAACCTATCATATCCGAGGAGACTCTACATTTTCTCTGAGCCTTTTTACAGACTGCTGGAATAGATACTGATGTCTAGCAGGCAACTTTATAAACATCTTCCAATGCTGGTAAAAGAGGGGAGGGGGATAGCCACAGAACTGGGCATCTCATCCTCTATAAGATCATATACCCTGCCTTGTTCTGGGGGTATTTCCTGACTGTTCCCAAGCAAAAACATTACTAAATCAGTTTGATGCCCACATTTCACAAAACATCAAAAAAGTCCATAAAAAATGGGAACACTATACAGACACAAAAACTTTCTCTCAAAAAAAGCGAGAATCTCCCTAGCCCAAACCCATCTGTTGTCCACTCTAATGTGCAGCACCAGTCCTTACCCACATCAGAAAACATGACCTTGCTAGACTTGTGACATATTACAACAAAACTGTCGAGCTTGCTGATAACTGCACCTTCAGAACCCATCACTGTCAGGCTCTAAAGGAACTACAATGGCTAGAATTTCCCAGCTACTCAATTACCATCAACTTTTTATTTTTTATTTATTTATTTTACATTTGTTTACTGAGAAAGTCTGACTGGATATATGTCCATTTTCAGTGGAGGCCCGGGGAGAAAAGGTCCAGAAAGCAGAGTATAAATATATTAGGAACAATAGAAACATTTAGAGATAAGTATAATATGCAGTTTTCAGTAGGTTGACAAACATGGATAAAACATAGAAGACAACATCAAAATCATGCGGCTTCAATTTCAGACAATAATACACGGAGTTATGGGCTAAGTCCCTTCAAGAATTCGTATACTTATTTGAGTACAAGACTGAAATGCTTAAGGAGAGTTTGCAGGAACAGCGGGTGGTGATTAGTCAGGGTTTAAGCAGGGACATTGCCAATGCTGTTGGAAGTGTAGTTTGAGGCTTTTTTTGAACTGGGTTAAGGAGGATTGGTGAGTACATTTGGCAGGTAGCATATTCCAAGTTTTGCCTGCTGAGTTGGTGAACAGTGAGTCCCCAGCCAAATTTATGCTCTTAGTTGTTTGTACCAGCAGTTTGTCAGCAGAGCATAGTGTCCTTAGGTTGCTGTATGGTTTGATGATCTTATTTAGTGCTGGTGTTTTTTCGGATTGATATAGTATTTTGTGGGTTATTATAAGTTGGTTGTATCGGAGAAGACTAGGCCACTCTAGGCATCCTAGTTGAATTAGGTTGATATAATGGTGGATCCTAGAGGTAGAATCTGTAGCAAATCTAGCAATATGGTTGTAACAACTAGCAAGTTTGGTAAGAGTGGCTTGGTTCAGGTTAGTGAAGGGGGGGAGGCATAGAGGAGGGTAGATAGTAAGTGGGACCGAGCGATAATGGTTCTTGCAAAAGGAGTGAGGAAGGGTTTGGTCCTGTATAGGGAGCCCAGTTTTTTGTTGACATATTTGATGGCTTGATTGCCATGGATATCATATTTTAGGGCATTATCGACTGTGACGCCCAGGAGTTTTGTGTGAGTATCTGGGGAAATGATTGTGCCATTGTTGGAACTTATAGTAAAGAATGATGAGGGGGATTTGTAGGTGGGGGAAAGATGAGCAGTTTAGTTTTGTTGGGGTTTAATAGAAGCTGACAGTTTGCAAACCATTTTTCTACATCATTAAAAGTATTCTGGGTTAGGGTTATAAGCTCAGTTGAGGAGGAGGTGGTACATATTAAAGTAGAGTCGTCCGCGTATTGGATGTAGGTGGCCTTGGGAGTGATGGTGGGTAGGTTCATATGTTTATACTAGGCTATCTGCCCTGAGGCAATTATAAGCCTAGCCCAATTCTGTATGGCTTACGCCACCAATTGATTTGAGTATACTGTGACCTTTAAGGTTTAGTTTACTGTGCCTCTATCTAAAAGTGACACGGGAGTAATCCCTGGGACAAACCTACGATCCCCCATCCACCTATCGAGATTCTTCTTGAAGAGATTCAGTGAGGTGCTCTGCCTCACATGAACTGGAATTCTATTCCAGAGTGAAGGGAGCCTCTGGGTTATGAACCTGTCCCTCCAGCAAGTTCTATTTATTTCTGTGCTGAGGTTCAAGTTGCTCGAGTGTGTGGCTCTAAGGGATTTAGATTTACTGAGGTGGAGCATGTCCATTAATTCTGGATTTGACATCGCTTTGTATGTCAGGCATAGATCGCCTCGAAGTAGGCGGTATGCAACTGAGTAGAGCTGGAGTTTTTTTAACCGAGCAGCATATGGCATCTGTTTGAGACCCTTGATCCTCTTGGTGAGATACTTTTGGGGTCTTTCTAATTGCTGCAGGTGTCGGGTAAGGTACATCACAAAAGGGGCATTGTATTCTATGATGGGCCTGATGAGGGATGATTAAAGGCACGATTACCTCTCTTGATCTAGATGTGAAACCTTCGTGATGAGGTGGGCTATGTAGAAGGTCTTTCTAACCACTTTGGCAATGTGGTTTTCAAAGGAGAGATTGCTATCAACTTGGGTCCCCAGGTCCCTAATAACTTTCTCTGTACTTAATGGGTTTCGCCTATGTGGTAATTTGTGGGCACATTGTTTTGCCAAAGGGTATGACTATACATTTTTGGCATTTAGCTTTAGACCATGGTGCTGGCACCAGTTATCTGTCTCTGTGAGACCTTTTGAAGGATGTCTGTGTCAGCTGGAGAGTTGATTATGGCCCAGTTTGCAGTCGCTGCGAACTTGGTGAGCCATAGTCCTCCCACGTTTGCCTGTACCTCGGAAAAGTATATACCGAACAAGAGTGGTCCCAGGACAGAACCCTGTGGGATGCCACTTGTGACTGGTTTCGAGTCTGACATGGCTCCAGCAACTCTCACTCTGTGGGTTCTGTCTTTGAGCCAGTTTGCCACCCATCTTGTGACATAGGGGTTTATATTTAAGCTGGATAGCTTATCTATGATGCCCGAGTGGGGTATTGTGTCAAATGCCTTTGCAAGGTCCAGACAGGCTGTGTGGACTACCTTCCCTTCATCTATGGCTTTGGTGACTGTTTCGAAGAAGTCAACCAGGTTCAAAAGGTAGGATCTGCCCTTGACAAAGCTGAACTGGGTAGGATCTAGTGTCTGTAGGTCCCCAATGTCTTTGTTTATGAGCTCCATGATGATCCTCTCCATAGCCTTGCAGACTAAGCTAGTCAGGCTTATGGGGCAATAGTTTCCAGAGTCCGTAGAGACTCCACCTTTGTGGAGTGGGACCACTGTTGCTGTATGCCATTCTGTGGGCACATATCCTGTAGTGAGGCTGTGTTTCTATAGCTGTTTTATTTGAGGGATTAGTTCCTCTTGGAGTTCATGTAGGACGCAACCTGGGATGCCATCTGGTCCCATGAAAGCAGTGTTTTTTGCTTTGGAGAGGGCAGCCTTCACCTGAGCATCAGAGATGTTTGAGAGGCAGCCCTCTGCTGGGATAGATACTTGCTCTTTTGGGGGGAGGGGGGGGAGAAGTTTGCACTGAACCTGCCTGCCAGGATATTGGCGATGTCTGTGGGTTCAGTGTATTTTTTGTCGTTTAGAATCAACTCAGAACAAGTCTGGGAGTTGCATCCCAGGTTTCTAACATAACTGAAAAAAGCCTTATGATTGTCTTTGGTGTCCTGTGCAATTTTTCTCTCGAAGCTGGCCTTGGAGGATTTTATGAGGGATCGTAATTTTTTGCTAGTACTGATCAGAGATGCCTTCCCTGTTAGGGATTTTGCTCTATCATGTAGTAGCTTCCTCCTTCTGTTGTACAGTTTATTTATGGCAGGGGTCCACCAGACTGGACGCCTGCCTTTGGATGACTGGGTCTTGGTTTTGTTTGGGATAGCATGATCCATGCATTCCTGGAGATGTCCGTAGAATGCGTTTATATAGGATTCTGCGGTTTGGGCCATAGTTTCCACTGGCCCTGGGGCCTTGAAGGATTCCACTTCAGTTTTGGGAAGTGAGAAGTTCACTTTTGAGAAGTTTTTCACTGTGGTTTTCTGGGCTGGGGGTGGGGTCGGGATGTGGACATCCAGTGAGATTAATTTATGGTCTGATCTTACCAATGAGGGATATACTTCTGGTGTGGAGCATAGAGTCCCCATGTTGGTAATGATCAGGTCTAGTATGTTGTCCCCTCTTGTGGGAGTGGTGACTAGTTGTTCCATACCATTTGAGTTTATAATTTCCAGGAACCTTTGGGCTAAGGTGTTGGGGCTTGAGTAGTGCTCCCAGTCAATGTTTGGGTAGTTGAAGTCGCCCAATATAATGGTGTTCGGAGAGATCTTCATGTTCTCCAATGTTTTCAGGAAGCCGAGTGGGATTCCTGACTTTGAGAGGGTGGTCTGTAGGATGCTATAAACTGAAAAGCAGTTTTGCCCAGTGTTAGTTGCACATGGATGGTCTCCGATACTTCGTGCAATGCCACTAACCTGGAGGTGTGGATATCCTTGATAAATATGGAAACTCCCCCTCCTTTTGTGGTTCAGTCTGGGTTTTGGGGCCGAAATGCATGACATGAGGTATAGCCTGGTAGTGCTGGGGTGCTCTCTGGAGCCTTGAACCAGGTTTCTGTCACTGCACAGATATCGATGTTCTCCATACTGAGGAGAGCTTCGAGTACGTGCATCTTGAGGTTAAGACTTCTGGCGTTTAGCAGCATTACCCTTAGTTTCTTGTTCCTTGTGCTGTCTATGGGGGTGGGTTTGACTTTTGAGCCTTGCCTAAAAAAGGCACTATGGGGGTGGCAAGAGCCTTTGCCAATATCCGAAAGCCCAGTGGTGACAGGTGCAAGCTGTTCCTAGCGAAGCAACATGGTTTGTCGAGCATGTCATCCCAGGCTGACAGACACTGGATCCCCTTTGAATGACACCAAAATTTTAGCCAATTGTTAAAATCGATCATTTTGTCTTTGTACTGTGGCATCATTCTAGGTGAGGGTAAGATGCTGCTCAAGGTCAGGGTCATACCAGCCTGGGCTACACGATCAGAGAGCTCCTCTATGTCTCTTTTCATGTAGTTCAGGGAGGTACGTCACAGGTCATTCACACCAGCATGTACAATGACTGAGTCATACTTGTATTTGCTTGGGAGTGACCTGAGTGCTTGCGTTATGTGGCGGATCCTAGCACCCGACAGGCAGCTCACCGTGACCTTCTCTTTACTCAGCCTGGTGAGAGGTCATTGATGAAGAGTAGTGGTCCTAGTATGGAGCCTTGAGGGACTCCTAGAGTAATGGGTAGACGTGTGGATAGGGTATTCTGCCATAAAAATGCTTGTTGTCAGACAGGTAAGACTGAAACCATTTAATGGAGCTACTATTCAGTGACAGTTCCTTCAGGATGCAGAGAAGCAGTTGGTAATTGACCATATCAAAGGTCTTAGAGAGATCTAGGAAGAGAGCTGAGGTAAGTTTGTTATTGTTTCGATTAGTGTTGATAGAGTTAGAGAAGGATAGGAGGGCTGATGTGGTGCTGTGGTGTGGCCTAAAACCATGCTGAGAGTTGGCCAGTAGTTTATTTTGGGTGAGATAGTGCATTAATTGGTTGTGAATGCACTATTCCATAATTTTGGCCAGTGGTGATTGTATGGCTATTGGTCGGAAGTTTGATATGTCTAAAGAATTCCCTCCTTTATGAAGGGGAATGACATGAAAAACCTTCCAGAGAGAGGGGATAGTGGTTTCAGTCAAGGTGCGGTTTATTATGATCGAGAAAGGGTATACAATGGAATCTGCCCCTTTTTGTAAATATTCTGGTGGGAGATCAGCTGCCAGGTTTGTGGGTTTAGTTTGTTAATTAGAGATCGGATGGTCGATGTAGACACAGGTTGGAAGGTGAAAAGGAGTGGGGTAGTGGTTGTGGATGAGTTTTGAAAGGAGCTGGTGGGGGGGTAGTTGGCTACCTAGTGATTGGATGGTTTTGGTAAAAAAGTTGTTAATGATGTTAGCAGTTTTAAGGTCGCAAGTTGAGGGGGTGGGGGTGGAGGTTTGGCCAGGGTGGAGCAGTTTTGTTTATGCCTGCCCAAACATTTTGAGATTTGTTCTGGTGTTTTTGCTGAAGGTGTTGACAGAAGTTTTTTTTGTCTAACAATGTGGATTTCTTGGTATCATTCCTTAGTTGTCAGAATTTAATATGGTCAAGTGGGCCTTTGGAGGTGCGCCAATTGTCCCATGCTTTATTTCTTGCTACAATTTTGGTTTTGGTTACTTTAGAGAGCCAGGTTTTGGCTCTAAGTGTGCAGATAAGAGTGTGGGAATCTAGAATGGAGAGGAATTTAGAATTAAAATAGTCTACAGCATCATCTAGTGGAAGTTCTTTAAGTATGGTCCAATTGCATGCTCTGAGTTCGTTCTGAAAGTCAGTGGAGTTAAAGTTCTTGTTGTTTCTGATAGATTTATAAAGAACTTGGTGGTGGATATTGATGTAAGTGAGTAGGTGGTCACTTATATCATCTGGGAGGGTACCCGTGTTATACAGGTCTGGGTGATTGTTGATAAGAATCCAGTCCAGGATACTGCCTTTGTAGTTGGACTTATTTATTCTGGTGGGTGAGGATACAAGTTGGGTATAGCCGTGAAGGTTTATGTGCCTGGTGGGAGATTCAGAGGAACAACTGTTCCAGTCAATATTAACATCTCCTAACACCATAGTTTCATGGGGATATGTGTTGGAAAGCCATTGGAGGAAGTCTTCTAGGGTATCTGCATTGTTGCCTGTGGGGATAAAAATGCAGGAAATTAATATAGATTTACTTTTGTTAAGCTGTAGTTTGCTAACTAGGGCTTCTGCATTATTGAACAGGGGGGGTTGCTGTGGGGCTACAGTGACATCTATTGTGTTTTTAAACAGAACAGCTACCCCTCCACCTTTCCTGGTGTTTCGGTCTAGTTAAGTATGTTGTGCCCTGGTGGGATAACCTCATCATTTTTACTTCCTGGCTGTAGCCAGGTTTCTGTAAGACATAGCACATCAGGTGAGTAGGTGGCTAGAAGGGCATGAAGACTATTGACCTTGTTGTTAATACTCCTGATGTTTAGGTGACCGGTCAGGAGAGAGTTAAGGGACCTAACTAATCATTGCCTACAAATCATTGCCTACAATATTGTGAGACATCCCAATAGAACCCCAGCACTAAGTCACCTACTCACGCCCTACAAATCAAATTGTTCCCTTCGCTCCACTGACAAATCACTCCTTTGTATCTCTAAGGCTAACAACACTGCAGGTAAAGCACTATTCTCCCATAACATAGATAAATCCTGGAATAACCTTCCCCCTGCTTTACCTTCTGCCTTCACTATTACGCTGTACAAAAACTCACTTAAATTACACTTAATGAATTCTTGGCTATGTCCATGCATTACCTAATCATCACTGTTTCTACCACTCCAGATAGCTTCATATCCAATTATTCCCACTGTAATTGTTTTACAGTATCAGGAATTTTATTTTCTACTCTAGTTTTTAATAGTTATACTAGCTCATGCTAAACTTACACTAATTAATGTCTAAGTAGTCTCCGTCTATCTCTATAGTCAGTTATAATGCTTATTATCTAGTGTTAACTTCTGTTTCTGTATCGAAAGTTGTATTTTTTATCTAGTGTCTAATTTTGTTTTTTGTATCAAAAGTTGTATTTTTACCTATTGTCAATTTGTTGCTTCTGTATCGATGATCATATTGTCATCATATTATACAACTATTTGTTTTTCTGTACTGAATGTGGAGCTTTTCTCCCCGGACCTCTGCTGTAAATGGACATGTGTCCAGTTGGACTATCCCGGTAAACAAATGTAAAATAAATAAATAAATAAATCTGGCAATCATCTGAGGAAAAGTGAACACTTGTTTGGACTTAAGATCAGTTTCACCTTCTGAAGAATCAGAATGTCTGAACTCAGTCTTAACAATAAATCATCACTGTCCTCATCAGAATTCTCATCAGTCTCTTAAAACAACAGAAAGGTCTCTAGCCAAACTAGCACAAAAGCCATATTTGAGAACACAACACCAGAATTTGCTGTCTGCAGAACACTCTCAGCTAAGGAAACCACATCAGCCTTTTAAACATCTATAGTCTGATTATTAACTGCATGATGAAGGTGCGGTTTCTTTTTCTTGGAAAATTCACTAATAGATAAACTATCTGGGGACAGTGTGTTATGTCTGGCAAGTGTTCTCTTACCCCAGATTACTCCTGTATCTAAAGAATTTGATTCTCCCATACCTGCATCAAGTACTGGAACAGCCTAGGAGGATTTGTCTAAACCCTATTCCATAGTGGATGGTAAAGTTACACTACAGGGAGATTGTGCAAAAGGAAAGTGGCCTGTGGGCAAAGCACTGGCCCCAACAGAATCACCAACCAAAGGCTGAGGCATATTTTTATTTTGATTTTTATCTTTTTAGGTGCAACCAGTTTTGATGTGGGGGAGGGAACCATAGTTGGGCTCCATCAAGTCTGGGGAGAGAACACCAACCAAAATAATAAACTGGCAGTAGCGGATAATGTATTACGATAAGCACTTACAAGTTTCTAGTAATAAGTATGTCCCCACAAAACCAATTATGCCAAATCGTGCTACAATAACAAAAAAAGTTTGAAATGTGTTCATAACTCTTTTACAACTGACAGAAGATAAAGAATTTTCAGTAAACAAAGTCCAAACACCAAAATAACTAGTATGCCAAACCAGTGTAAACAATTAGTTCCACATATGTTAACCATGTTAAAGTGGTATAGAATAACTTTTAATAGCAATGTACACTATATTTCTTGTCAGAGAGAGTAAAATATCTATAGTACATTCAAGTAAGTTCATTTGTGGTTAAACTGTGATCTGATGTTAAAAACACACACAGCAGAGTAAAATAAGCAAATAATGTATAAATTCTGAAAAAAATTCCAAGTTCTGAAATATTATCCTGTCAAAAGATGAAAATAAGGCAAAGTAGCAACAGTAAAGACAGGCATGATTAATTTCTGTTTCTGAATGCACAAGACAGTCCCTAGTGTCTAACAGCATACATACACACTGCACTTTGAGAGATACTGAAAGTTTCCTCTGAAAGTGCAAAAACAATTGCTTTATTAAAGATATAAGCCAAATAAACACTACTACAAGCAGAAATTCTCACATGAATTACTGTAAAACACTGGCAGAAATGCAATATTATTTTTTTTTTAATTTTTAAATAAACATAAAAATTGAAAGATAATAATAAATCTAATAATAAAACGAGAAGAAGGGAGTCATCAAATGGGGCTTACTCGAGCAGTAAGCCAGAGAAATCAGCATTAGATCCTGTGAAGAGTCAGAGGACTTTCTTCTTTGGATTGTTGAAAAAGACTAAACACTTACTTCCTATGACAGCTGAAGGCTTCCCTCTCAGGATATGCTCAGCCAATCAGCTGTCACAGGAAGAGAGGGAGGAAAGTCTGAGCTTTTGAAAGCTGTCCAGTACTGGGTTACCTTGACAGATAACTCAAAATGCCACTAAGGCAGTGGGAATAATGAAAATGTATTTTTATGTAACTACAGAAGAGAGAAAGGCAATGAATAGTTTGGTTTTAAAGCCACACTAGAAACCCAGCAGTAGCCCGAGGCTCAAAAGGGTGTAGAGTAAGTTTTTCCAACACAAGCAGGAGTAGGAGCTCTGGGGGGGGTCTATTCTTTGCCCCTCTATGCGAAAACAATGGTGGGTCACAATCATAGTGAGGCTTCCTTACCAGACTCAGAAGCTAACAGATCTATGTACTGTCCTTGCAGTCAGCCGGACTGAAGTTTGTCCAGGTTAAAAGGCCATCTGGGCTGCTGTATTCAGTCTCTTCCTTTTCTTGAGGTTCCCCTTCTTGGCACTAGAGACAGGCGAGAATAAACAGTCTTCCTCCCAAAGGAGCTGCCAGACGAGAATGTACTGGCAGCTCTGTTTACGAAAGGACTGACCCTGCCCCTCACCAAATTTCTCTAAACTTTGAGGCTGCACCTGCAAAAATCTTTTTTTAAAAACTGCTTCACACAGGCCGAACCAAACAACAGATGTGAAACTGACAATTCAAGCCCTCATGGCAGGTACAGAACCTGAAGTGCTAGGAGAAGCCCCACTGATGGCAAAACTTCTTCTTCCACTGAGCTCTAAGGAGCCGGGACGTCCGGGACTGCCGTTCTTTGCGTTGCTGCTTTTGCCTTTTCCTTGCGCTTTTTTTGCGCTTAAGCATCCAGCGGCATTTATAATTATTTTATAATCCCAAACACCAACCAAACACTCGCCTGGCACCTTCTCTTTCTTAATATTGTTAAATATAAAGCACAAGAGCGGCATCAACAACGTCGTGCTCAGGCCCATCCATGCGGCAAAAAAAAGACTGAGGATATGGCGTCATCATGCGCATTAGTACCCCTACCTCCTGACAGCATCACGCGCTTTGACCGACGGCCAGCAATAACTTTTGGTATCGGGCCGACTGGGACAGCTGACTACCCCAATGGTTAGCTACAGTTAGCAGAACAAATCAGCAACAGTAACAACATTTCAGCAAAAAAAAGCAGACAGATAAAACTTTCAAAGCAAGATGAATTATATTATAATGCTTACTTCCTAAGCAAATTTCTAAAAGTTGAACAAACAAAACCTACAGACCTTCCATGTTTTGCCACCAAATTAACTGAAAGATACATTACCTATAATGGTACAGACCACAGTTTCTCAACACTAGCCCCCCACATTTAGGAATCCCCCTCCTAAAGACATAATCACTCCCCTCTTTCCAAGCCTTCCGTAGCTAAATTAAAAAAAAATCTGAACTGTGAAGCCTCCAATAAGTATTTTCTCCTCCTAAATCCATTCTTCCCGTTTCAGTAACTCTTCCCCTTCCCTCTACCTCCTCTTTTTGTAATGTTACACTCTGTTACTCTACCAATGAAGTCTCTCTCTGACCCTCTATCTTCTCATCTTTCACACTTTCCATCAATCCATTCAACTTTATGTTTTCCCTCCTGTGTGCCTTATTTCCCCTGTACACCTTACTGTATATACAGTACATAGTGAATAATATTTGTTTCACTTATGTGGCTTGTCTTACAGTTTATATGTTGATAAAACAGATAAAAGTGCCTGGCAGTCAAACAAGTCTCCGGAGCCTTAACGCAATTTTATTATAACAATGAAATAAACAGCGTTTTCGCTACAACACCAAAGTAGCTTCTTCAGAGGCTAAGAACACAGAAAAAAGGCACCGATTACATTTATAGCATTGTCAACCTCATTCTAATCAGCTGTAACAAGGGATACATCACTTCCTTAGATTTGAATGTGTTTAAGACAACACGCACTTGATCAAAAGCATAACAGCTAGCTTTTTAAATAAAAACTACAAATGCACTTGATTTATAAAAAATATAAAAAATATATATATGAATATATTACTGACAAACTAAAATCTATGCTAAAATAAATTTCTAAAAAGAACTATTTCATATATAAGATATATAAAATTAGTGTGACAGGTTATTGTAATAACCATAAAAGAATTTTTTACATGCACAAAAAATACATGTCTATTGTTAACGTAAAAAATATCTGTATTTCAAAACAGGGGCTATATTACAACTCTCGTTTAGTCCTGGAATGTTGAAGGCATCTAGCTTAAGTTGCCATTCCAGTTCTAAAATCTCTAGTAAAAGAGAGGTAGGTCCACCCCTGACAGGTCTATGCATACAGTCAATACCCATGAATGCAAAATTGTGTCCAGGGTTAGATTCTACATGTTTGGCAAGGGCGTTCTCACTTTTATTATTCCTAATAGCATAACTGTGTTGGTATATGCGCTCCCTAAATTTCCTATCAGTTTTTCCGACATAAAATGCCGGACAACATACGCAGAAAGCAACATATACAATGGATTTAGTGTCACAATTAATTTTACAGTTAATCCCATATTTTTTGTGACCTATGCTAAAGGAATTCCCTGTTCGCAAAACATGACACCAATTGCATGTACCACAACTAAAACATCCTTTAGTTCTCTGAAGTGTTTGACTGGAATGGTTCCGTTGCAGTAATTCCTTAATGTTGTTGCCTCTTCTATATGTGATCCTCGGTTTATCACCAAGTTTCTCCACCAAAAAAGAATTATTGGTAATAAAATACCAATTCTTATCTATGATCTCCGAGATTTCTTTAGAGTTCAAGTTGAAAACAGTTGAGAAGGACAAAGTGTAATCACATTTAGGTTTATCAGTCCTAACTATAATACAAGAACCTGTGCCCATCTGCTCACTAAGCTTACTGTTATTGGCAAGCGGTGTAATTATTCGGTTGTCAATTAGTGGTCTGAAAATGCCACTTGATCTTTTATTTGTGACTTCTACAATTGATTCTTCTATGATGGACAGTGGGTAACCCCTGTTGGAGAAAAACTCAGTAAGTACACCGCATTCTTTTTCAAAGTCTTTGAATTCACTACACATTCTGACTGCCCTAACTAACTGTCCCTTAATGATTGCTTTTTTCAGTTTAAAGGGGTGGGCACTTGTGTAGTGTAAGAATGAATTGATGTACGTCTCCTTGCGGAAGATGGACGAGACAAACCTAGAATTACTTGGGTCCTTTTTAAGTTTGACATCCAAGTAATCTATCTCACTAACCTCGAATTTAAAGGTAAATCTAAGGAATGAGGTTGTTTGATTGAAATAATCAACAAGTAACTGTGCCTCTGCTTCATCACCCTAAAAAGAATAAAAATATCATCCAGGAATCTGGTATAATAACCAATTTTGTCTTTCCAAATTGGATGTTTCAGGACAAATTCTTTCTCCCAATATGCCATAAACATATTGGCTACGATGGCCCCACAAGGGAGCCCATCGCTATGCCCTGCTTCTGGATGTAATATTCCTTTCCGAAGATGAAGAAGTTGGAGGACAGAACTATGTCTAAAAGTTCTGTGATGTTGTTAATCTCATCTCTTGGGGCTTTGAATTCCATCAACAACAGTTCTAACCATTCTGTGGCCTCCAAGTGTGGTATAGAAGTATATAAGTCGACGACGTCGACTGTAAGGAAATTGAAGGACCTGTCAAACCCGATGTTATTAATATTAGCAAGGAAGCTCCAGGAATCTTTACATATGCTTGGAACCAATTCCAAATACTTAGCTAGCAAAGAATCAATATATTTTGCTGACGGATAAGAGATGGAGGACCTCCCATCAACTAACGCCCTCATAGGGGGATCCACAAGGTTCTTATGTATCTTGGGTATACCAAACATCACAGGCGTCCTGGGTTGAGAAATATTGATGTATTCATAAGTGTCAAGGTCTATTCTACCTTCTATAAATAAGTCTCTATAATAACCCTTGATCCTGCTGATGTTGGTATTCATTTCATTGAGGGAGGAACAGTTATAAGCAGGTGTATCCAGCACTGATGTCATTTTTTCATTGTACAGACTATTCTCAAATACTACCAGCCCCCCACCCTTGTCGGGTTTCATAACCCTGACAGAAAACTCTTTTAATTGGTTGAGGGCCTGTAGTTGTTCCTAGAGATATTAAATTTGTTTTTCGTGACCCCTTTAGTTTTTTCAAGGTGTCTAATGTCCAATTCGCAGGCATTTTCGAAAATGCGTAAACCCACATGTAAAGGAGGATTAAAAGTACTTGGCATCTTTAAACCAAAAGTGCCCTCTGTAGCAGTGTTATTAAACAATAATTTTAAATTTAACTTCCGTACATAACACTTGAGGTCAATTAAAACTTTGACAACATCAAAGTATTTTGAGGGAACAAAGTTATTGCCAAGTGCAAGTAATTCAATTAGTTCAGGTTCTAGAACAAGTGATGAAAAATTGTAGATAGTAAAATCACCTTTAATATTCTTCACAATATGTGGAAAATTAGGGACAACTGGGGAAGGAATGTCAGCAATTAATTCTTCCATTTCTTGTTCTTTTTCCTGTGGTCCTGATTGGATGCATTCCCTAAAAAATGCTGGTTCCCATTGTTCACATTATTCACTGAGTTAGTATTAGGTACATTTGCAGGTTGGGCTTCAAGTCCACCTGCTTTATTCCTGTTTCTGTTACTCCTTCTCCCAACATTCCAACCATCTGTTGAAGTTGTAACAGTCCCCTCATTTAAGTGTTCAGAGCCTATAACATTCACCTCATTTTCACTAGATGACGCCACTACCTTGTGGGCTTGGGGATTGTTTAGTTTGGGGTAAGCTGTATTCAATGCATAAGCCTGCCTGTCCCTAAACAATTTCCTAGTCTTTTGATTTTTTATCTTGCCCATGTAGGCGTCAATACTAGCGAAAATACGTTCATGATCAAACTTGAACTTTGCAAAACTTGCATGCATCCTGATATCTTGATCTATTTGATTAATTTCCACAGTCAATTTATCAATGTGTATAGAATAGTGTTTAACAATCAATTCTAACAGTTCAAGACCTTGTCTCTGAAACAAGTTTCTCAAGTCTGACAAAAACACACTGTCCGTAATCAAACCCGAAGGGGTAAAGTTGTTTCTTAAACCTTTCGGTATCATATTCTCGAGAATGCATTGCTTGAAGTAAGCAACTTCAAGCTGCAGTTTCCGGATTTTGACCTCGCAGTGTTTGGACAGTCCACCAAGTCCGAATATTTTCGGGACTAGTCCTCCCGAGAACACAGACATTTCTTCCTTACTTTTGGTGATCTCCCAAAGGTTGGACGCCATGAATTCGAGATTGAATATCATTGAAAAAAGTGGTGGTTTGGTTGTTCCTGCCCTCCTGGAGCGTGGAGGATCAGACTGTATGAACGAACATTTTGTTGAAGCCACATCCGCTTCTTTACCAGCGGCTCAAGTGCAATGGGCTCCAACGACTTTCGGTAACAGTTTACCACAATTATCGAACGAATCTCATAGTGGGATCGTTCAGAGCTCTATACCACCAGGGCAAACGCAAAGACCACAGCTGGGTGCTACTAATGGTTTAGCCGGGTTTTCTTCACAAGACTCTTCTTCCAATAATTATTCTGAACAAGGAAGGGCACTGATTGGCGTGACATCTGCGGCGGATTGGATAAAGAATACAGGTGACTTTTTTTCTTTCTTGAAACCGCTTGATGATGGACCGCCGGTGCAAGCACCAGGGTCTTCTACATTAGATAATATGGATATCACGGATAAACTTAAAACTTTGGACATTAAGACTCTCAAAATCCGGAAACTGCAGCTTGAAGTTGCTTACTTCAAGCAATGCATTCTCGAGAATATGATACCGAAAGGTTTAAGAAACAACTTTACCCCTTCGGGTTTGATTACGGACAATGTGTTTTTGTCAGACTTGAGAAACTTGTTTCAGAAACAAGGTCTTGAACTGTTAGAATTGATTGTTAAACACTATTCTATACACATTGATAAATTGACTGTGGAAATTAATCAAATAGATCAAGATATCAGGATGCATGCAAGTTTTGCAAAGTTCAAGTTTGATCATGAATGATTCTACTCTAGTATTGACGCCTACATGGGCAAGATAAAAAATCAAAAGACTAGGAAATTGTTTAGGGACAGGCAGGCTTATGCATTGAATACAGCTTACCCCAAACTAAACAATCCCCAAGCCCACAAGGTAGTGGCGTCATCTAGTGAAAATGAGGTGAATGTTATAGGCTCTGAACACTTAAATGAGGGGACTGTTACAACTTCAACAGATGGTTGGAATGTTGTGTGAAGGAGTAACAGAAACAGGAATAAAGCAGGTGGACTTGAAGCCCAACCTGCAAATGTACCTAATACTAACTCAGTGAATAATGTGAACAATGGGAACCAGCATTTTTTAGGGAATGCATCCAATCAGGACCACAGGAAAAAGAACAAGAAATGGAAGAATTAATTGCTGACATTCCTTCCCCAGTTGTCCCTAATTTTCCACATATTGTGAAGAATATTAAAGGTGATTTTACTATCTACAATTTTTCATCACTTGTTCTAGAACCTGAACTAGTTGAATTACTTGCACTTGGCAATAACTTTGTTCCCTCAAAATACTTTGATGTTGTCAAAGTTTTAATTGACCTCAAGTGTTATGTACGGAAGTTAAATTTAAAATTATTGTTTAATAACACTGCTACAGAGGGCACTTTTGGTTTAAAGATGCCAAGTACTTTTAATCCTCCTTTACATGTGGGTTTACGCATTTTCGAAAATGCCTGCGAATTGGACATTAGACACCTTGAAAAAACTAAAGGGGTCACGAAAAACAAATTTAATATCTCTAGGGAACAACTACAGGCCCTCAACCAATTAAAAGAGTTTTCTGTCAGGGTTATGAAACCCGACAAGGGTGGGGGGCTGGTAGTATTTGAGAATAGTCTGTACAATGAAAAAATGACATCAGTGCTGGATACACCTGCTTATAACTGTTCCTCCCTCAATGAAATGAATACCAACATCAGCAGGATCAAGGGTTATTATAGAGACTTATTTATAGAAGGTAGAATAGACCTTGACACTTATGAATACATCAATATTTCTCAACCCAGGACGCCTGTGATGTTTGGTATACCCAAGATACATAAGAACCTTGTGGATCCCCCTATGAGGGCGTTAGTTGATGGGAGGTCCTCCATCTCTTATCCGTCAGCAAAATATATTGATTCTTTGCTAGCTATGTATTTGGAATTGGTTCCAAGCATATGTAAAGATTCCTGGAGCTTCCTTGCTAATATTAATAACATCGGGTTTGACAGGTCCTTCAATTTCCTTACAGTCGACGTCGTCGACTTATATACTTCTATACCACACTTGGAGGCCACAGAATGGTTAGAACTGTTGTTGATGGAATTCAAAGCCCCAAGAGATGAGATTAACAACATCACAGAACTTTTAGACATAGTTCTGTCCTCCAACTTCTTCATCTTCGGAAAGGAATATTACATCCAGAAGCAGGGCACAGCGATGGGCTCCCCTTGTGGGGCCATCGTAGCCAATATGTTTATGGCATATTGGGAGAAAGAATTTGTCCTGAAACATCCAATTTGGAAAGACAAAATTGGTTATTATACCAGATTCCTGGATGATATTTTTATTCTTTTTAGGGGTGATGAAGCAGAGGCACAGTTACTTGTTGATTATTTCAATCAAACAACCTCATTCCTTAGATTTACCTTTAAATTCGAGGTTAGTGAGATAGATTACTTGGATGTCAAACTTAAAAAGGACCCAAGTAATTCTAGGTTTGTCTCGTCCATCTTCCGCAAGGAGACGTACATCAATTCATTCTTACACTACACAAGTGCCCACCCCTTTAAACTGAAAAAAGCAATCATTAAGGGACAGTTAGTTAGGGCAGTCAGAATGTGTAGTGAATTCAAAGACTTTGAAAAAGAATGCGGTGTACTTACTGAGTTTTTCTCCAACAGGGGTTACCCACTGTCCATCATAGAAGAATCAATTGTAGAAGTCACAAATAAAAGATCAAGTGGCATTTTCAGACCACTAATTGACAACCGAATAATTACACCGCTTGCCAATAACAGTAACCTTAGTGAGCAGATGGGCACAGGTTCTTGTATTATAGTTAGGACTGATAAACCTAAATGTGATTACACTTTGTCCTTCTCAACTGTTTTCAACTTGAACTCTAAAGAAATCTCGGAGATCATAGATAAGAATTGGTATTTTATTACCAATAATTCTTTTTTGGTGGAGAAACTTGGTGAT